>NW_027182444.1:11549365-11859238 GCF_040938575.1 Ambystoma mexicanum
GCTTCTAATACCAAACCTGAGACTCTTCCTATAACATGAGATGGGATATCCAACTCCTTCCCATTACAATCCTGAGACCCTTCCGAAAGCAGAGATGTGATATCTCAATGCTTATACCAAACCTGAGACCCTTCCTATGGCATGAGATGTCATATACAGATCCTTCCCATTCCAATCCTGAGACCCTTCCTATAGCATGAGATGTGATATCTCAATGCTTATACCAAACCTAAAACCCTTCCTATAGCATGAGATGTGATATCCAACTCCTTCCCATCCCAATCCTGAGACCATTCCTATAGCATGAGATGTGATATCCAATGGCTCTAATATCAAACCTGAGATCCTTCCTCTAACATTAAATGTGATATCCAACTCCTTCCCTTTCCAAACCTGAGAGCCTACCTATAGCATGAGATGTGATATCCAAGTCCTTCCCATTCCAATCCTTAGACCCTTCCTACAGCATGCAATATGATATCTCAATGATTCTAATAACAAACCTGAGACCCTTCCTATAACATGAGATGGGAATATCCAACTCCTTCTCATTCCAATCCTGAGACCCTTCCGATAGCAAACATGTGATATCTCAATGCTAATACCAAACCTGAGATCCTTCTTATAACATGAGATGTGATATCCAACTCCTTCCCATTCCAATCCTGAGACACTTCCGATAGCAGAGATGTGATATCTCAATGCTTCTAATACCAAACATGAGACCAGTCCTATAACATGAGATGGGATATCCAACTCCTTCCCGTTCCAAACCTGAGACCCTTCCTATAGCATGAGATGTGATATCCAACTCCTTCCCATTCCAATCCTGAGACACTTCCGATAGCAGAGATGTGATATCTCAATGCTTCTAATACCAAACATGAGACCAGTCCTATAACATGAGATGGGATATCCAACTCCTTCCCGTTCCAAACCTGAGACCCTTCCTATAGCATGAGATGTGATATCCAACTCCTTCCCATCCCAATCCTGAGACACTTCCGATTGCAGAGATTTGATATCTCAATGCTTATACCAAATCTGAGACTCTTCCTATAACATGAGATGTGATATCCAACTCCTTCCCGTTCCAAACCTGAGACCCTTCCTATAGCATGAGATGTGATATCCAACTCCTTCCCATTCCAATCCTGAGACCCTTATGATAGCATGAGATGTGATATCTCAATGCCTCTAATACCAAATCTGAGATTCTTCCGATAGCATGAGATGTGATATCTCAATGCTTCTTATACCAAACCTGAGATCCTTCCTATAACATGAGATGTGATATCCAAATCCTTCCCCTTCCAAACCTGAGACCCTCCCTTTAGCATGAGATGTGATATCCAACTCCTTCCCATTCCAACCTGAGACCCTTCCTATAGCATGAGATGGGATATCCAACTCCTTGGAATTCCAATCCTGATACCCTTCCGATAGCATGAGATTTGATATCCCAATGCTTATACCAAACCTGAGACCCATACTATGGCATGAGATGTGATATCAAACTCCTTCCCATTCCAATCCTGAGACCCTTCCTATAGCTTGAGATGTGATATCCAACTCCTTCCCATTCCAATTCTGAGACCCTTCCTATACCATGAGACTTGATATCTCAATGCTTCTAATACCAAACCTGAGACCCGTCCTATAACATGAGATGTGATATCCAAATCCTTCCCCTTCCAAACCTTAGACCCTTCCTTTATCATGAGATGTGATATCCAACTCCTTCCCATTCCAATCCTGAGACCCTTCCGATATCATGAGATGTGATATCTCAATGCTTCTAATATCAAACTCGAGACCCTCCCTATAGCATGAGATGTGATATCCAAGTCCTTCCCATTCCAATCCTGAGACGCTTCCTATAGCATGAGATGTAATGTCTCAATGCTTCTAATACCAAACCTGAGACCCTTCCTATAACATGAGATGGGAATATCCAACTCCTTCCCATTCCAATCCTGAGACCCTTCCGATAGCAAACATGTGATATCTCAATGCTTATACCAAACCTGAGATCCTTCCTATAACATGAGATGTGATATCCAACTCCTTCCCATTCCAATCCTGAGACACTTCCTATAGCATGAGATGTGATATCTCACTGCTTGTACCAAACCTGAGACCCTTCCTATAGCATGAGATGTGATATCCAACTCCTTCCCATTCCAATCCTGAGACCCTTCCTATAGCATGAGATGTGATATCTCAATGCTTCTAATATCAAACTTGAGACCCTCCCTATAGCATGAGATGTGATATCCAAGTCCTTCCCATTCCAATCTTGAGACACTTCCTATAGCATGAGATGTGATATCTCAATGCTTCTAATACCAAACCTGAGACTCTTCCTATAACATGAGATGGGATATCCAACTCCTTCCCATTGCAATCCTGAGACCCTTCCGATAGCAGAGATGTGATATCTCAATGCTTATACCAAACCTGAGACCCTTCCTATGGCCTGAGATGTCATATACAACTCCTTCCCATTCCAATCCTGAGACCCTTCCTTTAGCATGAGATGTGATATCTCAATGCTTATACCAAATCTGAGACCCTTCCTATAGCATGAGATGTGATATCCAAATCCTTCCCATTCCAATCCTGAGAACCTTCCTATAGCATGAGATGTGATATCTCAATGCTTATACCAAACCTGAGAGCCTACCTATAGCATGAGATGTGATATCCAAGTCCATCCCATTCCAATCCTTAGACCCTTCCTACAGCATGCGATGTGATATCTCAATGATTCTAATACCAAACCAGAGACTCTTACTATAACATGAGATGGGATATCCAACTCCTTCCCATTCCAATCCTGAGCCGCTTTCGATAGCAGAGATGTGATATCTCAATGCTTATACCAAACCTGAGACCCTTCCTATAACATGAGATGTGATATCCAACTCCTTCCCGTTCCAAACCTGAGATACTAACTATAGCATATGTGATATCCAACTCCTTCCCATTCCAAACATGAGACCCTTCCTATAGCAAGAAAGTAATATCCAACTCCTACCCATTCCAATCCTGAGACCCTTCCTATAGCAAGAGATGTGATATCCAAATCCTTCCCATTCCAATCCTGAGACCCTTCCTATAACATGAGATGTGATATCCAACTCCTTCCCATTCCAACCTGAGACACTTCCTATAGCATGAGAAGGGATATCCAACTCCTTCCCAATCCAATCCTGAGACCCTTCCGATAGCAGAGATGTGATATTTCAATGCTTATACCAAACCTGAGACCCTTCCTATGGCATGAGATGTGATATCCAACTCCTTGCCATTCAAATCCTGAGACCCTTCCTATAGCATGAGAAGGGATATCCAACTCCTTCCCAATCCAATCCTGCGACCCTTCCGATAGCAGAGACGTGATATCTCAATGCTTCTACCAAACCTGAGACCCTTCCTTTAGCATGAGATGTGATATCCAAATCCTTCACATTCCAATCCTGAGACCCTTCCTATAGCATGAGATGTGATATCTCAATGCTTCTAATACCAAACCTGAGATCCTTCCTATAACATGAGAAGTGATATCCAATTCCTTCCCATTCCAAACCTGAGACCCTTCCTATTGGATGAGATGTGATATCCAACTCCTTCCCATTCCAACCCTGAGACCCTTCCTATAGCATGAGATGTGATGTCTCAATGCTTCTAATACCAAACCTGAGATCCTTCCTATAACATGAGATGTGATATCCAACTCCTTCCATTCCAATCCTGAGACCCGTCCTATAGCATGAGATGTGATATCTCAATGCTTATACTAAACCTGAGACCCTTCCTATAGCATGAGATGTGATATCCAACTACTTCCCATTCCAATCCTGAGACCCTTCCTATAGCATGAGATGTGATATCTCAATGCTTCTAATACCAAACCTGAGATCCTTCCTCTAACATGAAATGTGATATCCAACTCCTTCCCTTTCCAAACCTAAGAGCCTATCTATAGCATGAGATGTGATATCCAAGTCCTTCCCATTCCAACCCTTAGACCCTTCCTACAGCATGCAATATGATATCTCAATGATTCTAATAACAAACCTGAGACCCGTCCTATAACATGAGATGTGATATCCAACTCCTTCCTATTCCAATCTGAGACCCTTCCTATAGCATGAGATGGGATATCCAACTCCTTGGAATTCCAATCCTGATACCCTTCCGATAGCATGAGATTTGATATCCCAATGCTTATACCAAACCTGAGACCCATACTATGGCATGAGATGTGATATCAAACTCCTTCCCATTCCAATCCTGAGACCCTTCCTATAGCTTGAGATGTGATATCCAACTCCTTCCCATTCCAATTCTGAGACCCTTCCTATACCATGAGACTTGATATCTCAATGCTTCTAATACCAAACCTGAGACCCGTCCTATAACATGAGATGTGATATCCAAATCCTTCCCCTTCCAAACCTTAGACCCTTCCTTTATCATGAGATGTGATATCCAACTCCTTCCCATTCCAATCCTGAGACCCTTCCGATATCATGAGATGTGATATCTCAATGCTTCTAATATCAAACTCGAGACCCTCCCTATAGCATGAGATGTGATATCCAAGTCCTTCCCATTCCAATCCTGAGACGCTTCCTATAGCATGAGATGTAATGTCTCAATGCTTCTAATACCAAACCTGAGACCCTTCCTATAACATGAGATGGGAATATCCAACTCCTTCCCATTCCAATCCTGAGACCCTTCCGATAGCAAACATGTGATATCTCAATGCTTATACCAAACCTGAGATCCTTCCTATAACATGAGATGTGATATCCAACTCCTTCCCATTCCAATCCTGAGACACTCCCTATAGCATGAGATGTGATATCTCACTGCTTGTACCAAACCTGAGACCCTTCCTATAGCATGAGATGTGATATCCAACTCCTTCCCATTCCAATCCTGAGACCCTTCCTATAGCATGAGATGTGATATCTCAATGCTTCTAATATCAAACTTGAGACCCTCCCTATAGCATGAGATGTGATATCCAAGTCCTTCCCATTCCAATCTTGAGACACTTCCTATAGCATGAGATGTGATATCTCAATGCTTCTAATACCAAACCTGAGACTCTTCCTATAACATGAGATGGGATATCCAACTCCTTCCCATTGCAATCCTGAGACCCTTCCGATAGCAGAGATGTGATATCTCAATGCTTATACCAAACCTGAGACCCTTCCTATGGCCTGAGATGTCATATACAACTCCTTCCCATTCCAATCCTGAGACCCTTCCTTTAGCATGAGATGTGATATCTCAATGCTTATACCAAATCTGAGACCCTTCCTATAGCATGAGATGTGATATCCAACTCCTTCCCATTCCAATCCTGAGACCCTTCCGATATCATGAGATTTGTTATCTCAATGCTTCTAATATCAAACTTGAGACCCTCCCTATAGCATGAGATGTGACATCCAAGTCCTTCCCATTCCAATCCTGAGACCCTTCCTATAACATGAGATGTGATATCCAACTCCTTCCCATTCCAACCTGAGACACTTCCTATAGCATGAGAAGGGATATCTAACTCCTTCCCAATCCAATCCTGAGACCCTTCCGATAGCAGAGATGTGATATCTCAATGCTTATACCAAACCTGAGACCCTTCCTATGGCATGAGATGTGATATCCAACTCCTTGCCATTCAAATCCTGAGACCCTTCCTATAGCATGAGATGTGATATCTCTATGCTTCTAATACCAAACCTGAGACCCTTCCTATAACATGAGATGGGATATCCAACTCCTTCCCATTCCAATCCTGAGACCCTTCCGATAGCAGAGATGTGATATCTCAATGCTTATACCAAACCTGAGAACCTTTCTATGGCCTGAGATGTCATATACAACTCCTTCCCATTCCAATCCTGAGACCCTTCCTTTAGCATGAGATGTGATATCTCAATGCTTATACCAAATCTGAGACCCTTCCTATAGCATGAGATGTGATATCCAATTCCTTCCCATTCCAATCCTGAGACCCTTCCTATAGCATGAGATGTGATATCTCAATGCTTATACCAAACCTGAGAGCCTACCTATAGCATGAGATGTGATATCCAAGTCCATCCCATTCCAATCCTTAGACCCTTCCTACAGCATGCGATGTGATATCTCAATGATTCTAATACCAAACCAGAGACTCTTCCTATAACATGAGATGGGATATCCAACTCCTTCCCATTCCAATCCTGAGCCGCTTCCGATAGCAGAGATGTGATATCTCAATGCTTATACCAAACCTGAGACCCTTCCTATAACATGAGATGTGATATCCAACTCCTTCCCGTTCCAAACCTGAGACACTAACTATAGCATATGTGATATCCAACTCCTTCCCATTCCAAACATGAGACCCTTCCTATAGCAAGAAAGTAATATCCAACTCCTACCCATTCCAATCCTGAGACCCTTCCTATAGCAAGAGATGTGATATCCAAATCCTTCCCATTCCAATCCTGAGACCCTTCCTATAACATGAGATGTGATATCCAACTCCTTCCCATTCCAACCTGAGACACTTCCTATAGCATGAGAAGGGATATCCAACTCCTTCCCACTCCAATCCTGAGGCCCTTCCGATAGCAGAGATGTGATATCTCAATGCTTATACCAAACCTGAGACCCTTCCTATGGCATGAGATGTGATATCCAACTCCTTCCCAATCCAATCCTGAGACCCTTCCGATAGCAGAGACGTGATATCTCAATGCTTCTACCAAACCTGAGACCCTTCCTTTAGCATGAGATGTGATATCCAAATCCTTCACATTCCAATCCTGAGACCCTTCCTATAGCATGAGATGTGATATCTCAATGCTTCTAATACCAAACCTGAGATCCTTCCTATAACATGAGATGTGATATCCAATTCCTTCCCATTCCAAACCTGAGACCCTTCCTATTGGATGAGATGTGATATCCAACTCCTTCCCATTCCAACCCTGAGACCCTTCCTATAGCATGAGATGTGATGTCTCAATCTTCTAATACCAAACCTGAGATCCTTCCTATAACATGAGATGTGATATCCAACTCCTTCCATTCCAATCCTGAGACCCGTCCTATAGCATGAGATGTGATATCTCAATGCTTATACCAAACCTGAGACCCTTCCTATAGCATGAGATGTGATATCCAACTGCTTCCCATTCCAATCCTGAGACCCTTCCTATAGCATGAGATGTGATATCTCAATGCTTCTAATACCAAACCTGAGATCCTTCCTCTAACATGAAATGTGATATCCAACTCCTTCCCTTTCCAAACCTAAGAGCCTATCTATAGCATGAGATGTGATATCCAAGTCCTTCCCATTCCAACCCTTAGACCCTTCCTACAGCATGCAATATGATATCTCAATGATTCTAATAACAAACCTGAGACCCGTCCTATAACATGAGATGGGATATCCAACTCCTTCCCATTCCAATCCTGAGACACTTCCGATAGCAGAGATGTGATATCTCAATGCTTATACCAAACCTGAGACCCTTCCTATAACATGAGATGTGATATCCAAATCCTTCCCGTTCCAAACCTGAGACCCTTCCTTTAGCATGAGATGTGATATCCAGCACTTTCCCATTCCAATCCTGAGACACTTCCTATACCATGAGATGTGATATCTCAATGCTTCTAATATCAAAACTGAGACCCTCCCTATAGCATGATATGTGATATCTAAGTCCTTCCCATTCCAATCCTGAGACCCTCCCTATAGCATGAGATGTGATATCCAACTCCTTCCCATTCCAATCCTGAGACCCTTCCCATAGCATGAGATATGATATCTCAATACTTCTAATACCAAACGTGAGATCCTTCCGATAACATGAGATGTGATATCCAAATCCTTCCCCTTCCAATCCTGAGACCCTCCCTTTAGCATGAGATGTGATATCCAACTCCTTCCTATTCCAATCCTGAGACTCTTCTGATAGCATGAGATGTGATATCTCAATGCTTCTAATACCAAACCTGAGATCCTTCCGATAGCATGAGATGTGATATCTCAATGCTTCTAATACCAAACCTGAGATCCTTCCTATAACATGAGATGTGATATCCAAATCCTTCCCCTTCCAAACCTGAGACCCTCCCTTTAGCATGAGATGTGATATCCAACTCCTTCCCATTCCATTCCTGAGACCCTTCTGATAGCATGAGATGTGATATCTCAATGCCTCTAATACCAAACCTGAGATCCTACCTCTAACATGAAATGTGATATCCAACTCTTTCCCCTTCCAAACCTGAGAGCCTTCCTATAGCATGAGATGTGATATCCAAGTCCTTCCCATTCCAATCCTGAGACCCTTCCTATAGCTTGAGATGTGATATCCAACTCCTTCCCATTCCAATTCTGAGACCCTTCCTATACTATGAGACTTGATATCTCAATGCTTCTAATACAAACGTGAGACCCATAATATAACATGAGATGTGATATCCAAATCCTTCCCCTTCCAAACCTTAGACCCTTCCTTTATCATGAGATGTGATATCCAACTCCTTCCCATTCCAATCCTGAGACCCTTCCGATATCATGAGATGTGATATCTCAAAGCTTCTAATATCAAACTTGAGACCCTCCCTATAGCATGAGATGTGATATCCAAGTCCTTCCCATTCCAATCCTGAGACCCTTCCTATAGCTTGAGGTGTGATATCCAACTCCTTCCCATTCCAATTCTGAGACCCTTCTTGTACCATGAGACTTGATATCTCAATGCTTCTAATACCAAACCTGAGACCCGTCCTATAACATGAGATGTGATATCCAAATCCTTCCCCTTCCAAACCTTAGACCCTTCCTTTATCATGAGATGTGATATCCAACTCCTTCCCATTCCAATCCTGAGACCCTTCCGATATCATGAGATTTGTTATCTCAATGCTTCTAATATCAAACTTGAGACCCTCCCTATAGCATGAGATGTGACATCCAAGTCCTTCCCATTCCAATCCTGAGACCCTTCCTATAACATGAGATGTGATATCCAACTCCTTCCCATTCCAACCTGAGACACTTCCTATAGCATGAGAAGGGATATCTAACTCCTTCCCAATCCAATCCTGAGACCCTTCCGATAGCAGAGATGTGATATCTCAATGCTTATACCAAACCTGAGACCCTTCCTATGGCATGAGATGTGATATCCAACTCCTTGCCATTCAAATCCTGAGACCCTTCCTATAGCATGAGATGTGATATCTCTATGCTTCTAATACCAAACCTGAGACCCTTCCTATAACATGAGATGGGATATCCAACTCCTTCCCATTCCAATCCTGAGACCCTTCCGATAGCAGAGATGTGATATCTCAATGCTTATACCAAACCTGAGAACCTTCCTATGGCCTGAGATGTCATATACAACTCCTTCCCATTCCAATCCTGAGACCCTTCCTTTAGCATGAGATGTGATATCTCAATGCTTATACCAAATCTGAGACCCTTCCTATAGCATGAGATGTGATATCCAATTCCTTCCCATTCCAATCCTGAGACCCTTCCTATAGCATGAGATGTGATATCTCAATGCTTATACCAAACCTGAGAGCCTACCTATAGCATGAGATGTGATATCCAAGTCCATCCCATTCCAATCCTTAGACCCTTCCTACAGCATGCGATGTGATATCTCAATGATTCTAATACCAAACCAGAGACTCTTCCTATAACATGAGATGGGATATCCAACTCCTTCCCATTCCAATCCTGAGCCGCTTCCGATAGCAGAGATGTGATATCTCAATGCTTATACCAAACCTGAGACCCTTCCTATAACATGAGATGTGATATCCAACTCCTTCCCGTTCCAAACCTGAGGCACTAACTATAGCATATGTGATATCCAACTCCTTCCCATTCCAAACATGAGACCCTTCCTATAGCAAGAAAGTAATATCCATCTCCTACCCATTCCAATCCTGAGACCCTTCCTATAGCAAGAGATGTGATATCCAAATCCTTCCCATTCCAATCCTGAGACCCTTCCTATAACATGAGATGTGATATCCAACTCCTTCCCATTCCAACCTGAGACACTTCCTATAGCATGAGAAGGGATATCCAACTCCTTCCCAATCCAATCCTGAGACCCTTCCGATAGCAGAGATGTGATATCTCAATGCTTATACCAAACCTGAGACCCTTCCTATGGCATGAGATGTGATATCCAACTCCTTCCCAATCCAATCCTGAGACCCTTCCGATAGCAGAGACGTGATATCTCAATGCTTCTACCAAACCTGAGACCCTTCCTTTAGCATGAGATGTGATATCCAAATCCTTCACATTCCAATCCTGAGACCCTTCCTATAGCATGAGATGTGATATCTCAATGCTTCTAATACCAAACCTGAGATCCTTCCTATAACATGAGATGTGATATCCAATTCCTTCCCATTCCAAACCTGAGACCCTTCCTATTGGATGAGATGTGATATCCAACTCCTTCCCATTCCAACCCTGAGACCCTTCCTATAGCATGAGATGTGATGTCTCAATGCTTCTAATACCAAACCTGAGATCCTTCCTATAACATGAGATGTGATATCCAACTCCTTCCATTCCAATCCTGAGACCCGTCCTATAGCATGAGATGTGATATCTCAATGCTTATACCAAACCTGAGACCCTTCCTATAGCATGAGATGTGATATCCAACTGCTTCCCATTCCAATCCTGAGACCCTTCCTATAGCATGAGATGTGATATCTCAATGCTTCTAATACCAAACCTCAGATCCTTCCTCTAACATGAAATGTGATATCCAACTCCTTCCCTTTCCAAACCTAAGAGCCTATCTATAGCATGAGATGTGATATCCAAGTCCTTCCCATTCCAACCCTTAGACCCTTCCTACAGCATGCAATATGATATCTCAATGATTCTAATAACAAACCTGAGACCCGTCCTATAACATGAGATGGGATATCCAACTCCTTCCCATTCCAATCTGAGACACTTCCGATAGCAGAGATGTGATATCTCAATGCTTATACCAAACCTGAGACCCTTCCTATAACATGAGATGTGATATCCAAATCCTTCCTGTTCCAAACCTGAGACCCTTCCTTTAGCATGAGATGTGATATCCAGCACCTTCCCATTCCAATCCTGAGACACTTCCTATAGCATGAGATGTGATATCTCAATGCTTCTAATATCAAAACTGAGACCCTCCCTATAGCATGATATGTGATATCTAAGTCCTTCCCATTCCAATCCTGAGACCCTCCCTATAGCATGAGATGTGATATCCAACTCCTTCCCATTCCAATCCTGAGACCCTTCCTATAGCATGAGATATGATATCTCAATACTTCTAATACCAAACGTTAGATCCTTCCGATAACATGAGATGTGATATCCAAATCCTTCCCCTTCCAATCCTGAGACCCTCCCTTTAGCATGAGATGTGATATCCAACTCCTTGCTATTCCAATCCTGAGACCCTTCCTATAGCATGAGATGTGATATCTCAATGCTTCTAATACCAAACCTGAGATCCTTCCTCTAACATGAAATGTGATATCCAACTCCTTCCCTTTCCAAACCTAAGAGCCTATCTATAGCATGAGATGTGATATCCAAGTCCTTCCCATTCCAACCCTTAGACCCTTCCTACAGCATGCAATATGATATCTCAATGATTCTAATAACAAACCTGAGACCCGTCCTATAACATGAGATGGGATATCCAACTCCTTCCCATTCCAAACCTGAGACACTTCCGATAGCAGAGATGTGATATCTCAATGCTTATACCAAACCTGAGACCCTTCCTATAACATGAGATGTGATATCCAAATCCTTCCCATTCCAATCCTGAGACCCTCCCTATAGCATGAGATGTGATATCCAACTCCTTCCCATTCCAATCCTGAGACCCTTCCTATAGCATGAGATATGATATCTCAATACTTCTAATACCAAACGTGAGATCCTTCCGATAACATGAGATGTGATATGCAAATCCTTCCCCTTCCAATCCTGAGACCCTCCCTTTAGCATGAGATGTGATATCCAACTCCTTCCTATTCCAATCCTGAGACCCTTCCTATAGCATGAGATGTGATATCTCAATGCTTCTAATACCAAACCTGAGATCCTTCCTCTAACATGAAATGTGATATCCAACTCCTTCCCTTTCCAAACCTAAGAGCCTATCTATAGCATGAGATGTGATATCCAAGTCCTTCCCATTCCAACCCTTAGACCCTTCCTACAGCATGCAATATGACATCTCAATGATTCTAATAACAAACCTGAGACCCGTCCTATAACATGAGATGGGATATCCAACTCCTTCCCATTCCAATCCTGAGACACTTCCGATAGCAGAGATGTGATATCTCAATGCTTATACCAAACCTGAGACCCTTCCTATAACATGAGATGTGATATCCAAATCCTTCCCGTTCCAAACCTGAGACCCTTCCTTTAGCATGAGATGTGATATCCAGCACCTTCCCATTCCAATCCTGAGGCACTTCCTATAGCATGAGATGTGATATCTCAATGCTTCTAATATCAAAACTGAGACCCTCCCTATAGCATGATATGTGATATCTAAGTCCTTCCCATTCCAATCCTGAGACCCTCCCTATAGCATGAGATGTGATATCCACTCCTTCCCATTCCAATCCTGAGACCCTTCCTATAGCATGAGATATGATATCTCAATACTTCTAATACCAAACGTGAGATCCTTCCGATAACATGAGATGTGATATGCAAATCCTTCCCCTTCCAATCCTGAGACCCTCCCTTTAGCATGAGATGTGATATCCAACTCCTTCCTATTCCAATCCTGAGACTCTTTGGATAGCATGAGATGTGATATCTCAATGCTTCTAATACCAAACCTGAGATCCTTCCGATAGCATGAGATGTGATATCTCAATGCTTCTAATACCAAACCTGAGATCCTTCCTATAACATGAGATGTGATATCCAAATCCTTCCCCTTCCAAACCTGAGACCCTCCCTTTAGCATGAGATGTGATATCCAGCTCCTTCCCATTCCATTCCTGAGACCCTTCTGATAGCATGAGATGTGATATCTCAATGCCTCTAATACCAAACCTGAGATCCTACCTCTAACATGAAATGTGATATCCAACTCTTTCCCCTTCCAAACCTGGGAGCCTTCCTATAGCATGAGATGTGATATCCAAGTCCTTCCCATTCCAATCCTGAGACCCTTCCTATAGCTTGAGATGTGATATCCAACTCCTTCCCATTCCAATTCTGAGACCCTTCCTATACTATGAGACTTGATATCTCAATGCTTCTAATACAAACGTGAGACCCGTAATATAACATGAGATGTGATATCCAAATCCTTCCCCTTCCAAACCTTAGACCCTTCCTTTATCATGAGATGTGATATCCAACTCCTTCCCATTCCAATCCTGAGACCCTTCCGATATCATGAGATGTGATATCTCAAAGCTTCTAATATCAAACTTGAGACCCTCCCTATAGCATGAGATGTGATATCCAAGTCCTTCCCATTCCAATCCTGAGACCCTTCCTATAGCATGAGATGTGATATCTCAATGCTTCTAATACCAAACCTGAGACCCTTCATATAACATGAGATGGGAATATCCAACTCCTTCCCATTCCAATCCTGAGACCCTTCCGATAGCAGAGATGTGATATCTCAATGCTTATACCAAACCTGAGATCCTTCCTATAACATGAGATGTGATATCCAACTCCTTCCCATTCCAATCCTGAGACACTTCCTATAGCATGAGATGTGATATCTCACTGCTTATACCAAACCTGAGACCCTTCCCATAGCATGAGATGCGATATCCAACTCCTTCCCATTCTAATCCTCAGACCCTTCCTATAGCATGAGATGTGATATCCAACTCCTTCCCATTCCAATCCTGAGACCCTTCCTATAGCATGAGATATGATATCTCAATACTTCTAATACCAAACGTGAGATCCTTCCGATAACATGAGATGTGATATCCAAATCCTTCCCCTTCCAAACCTGAGACCCTCCCTTTAGCATGAGATGTGATATCCAACTCCTTCCCATTCCAATCCTGAGACCCTTCTGATAGCATGAGATGTGATATCTCAATGCTTCTAATACCAAACCTGAGATCCTTCCGATAGTATGAGATGTGATATCTCAATGCTTCTAATACCAAACCTGAGATCCTTCCGATAGCATGAGATGTGATATCTCAATGCTTCTAATACCAAACCTGAGATCCTTCCTATAACATGAGATGTGATATCCAAATCCTTCCCCTTCCAAACCTGAGACCCTCCCTTTAGCATGAGATGTGATATCCAACTCCTTCCCATTCCATTCCTGAGACCCTTCTGATAGCATGAGATGTGATATCTCAATGCCTCTAATACCAAACCTGAGATCCTACCTCTAACATGAAATGTGATATCCAACTCTTTCCCCTTCCAAACCTGAGAGCCTTCCTATAGCATGAGATGTGATATCCAAGTCCTTCCCATTCCAATCCTGAGACCCTTCCTATAGCTTGAGATGTGATATCCAACTCCTTCCCATTCCAATTCTGAGACCCTTCCTATACTATGAGACTTGATATCTCAATGCTTCTAATACAAACGTGAGACGCGTAATATAACATGAGATGTGATATCCAAATCCTTCCCCTTCCAAACCTTAGACCCTTCCTTTATCATGAGATGTGATATCCAACTCCTTCCCATTCCAATCCTGAGACCCTTCCGATATCATGAGATGTGATATCTCAAAGCTTCTAATATCAAACTTGAGACCCTCCCTATAGCATGAGATGTGATATCCAAGTCCTTCCCGTTCCAATCCTGAGACCCTTCCTATAGCATGAGATGTGATATCTCAATGCTTCTAATACCAAACCTGAGACCCTTCCTATTACATGAGATGGGAATATCCAACTCCTTCCCATTCCAATCCTGAGACCCTTCCGATAGCAGAGATGTGATATCTCAATGCTTATACCAAACCTGAGACCCTTCGTATGGCATGAGATGTGATATCCAACTCCTTGCCATTCAAATCCTGAGACCCTTCCTATAGCATGAGAAGGGATATCCAACTCCTTCCCAATCCAATCCTGAGACCCTTCCGTTAGCAGAGACGTGATATCTCAATGCTTCTACCAAACCTGAGACCCTTCCTTTAGCATGAGATGTGATATCCAAATCCTTCACATTCCAATCCTGAGACCCTTCCTATAGCATGAGATGTGATATCTCAATGCTTCTAATACCAAACCTGAGATCCTTCCTATAACATGAGATGTGATATCCAATTCCTTCCCATTCCAAACCTGAGACCCTTCCTATTGGATGAGTTGTGATATCCAACTCCTTCCCATTCCAACCCTGAGACCCTTCCTATAGCATGAGATGTGATGTCTCAATGATTCTAATACCAAACCTGAGATCCTTCCTATAACATGAGATGTGATATCCAACTCCTTCCATTCCAATCCTGAGACCCGTCCTATAGCATGAGATGTGATATCTCAATGCTTATACCAAACCTGAGACCCTTCCTATAGCATGAGATGTGATATCCAACTACTTCCCATTCCAATCCTGATACCCTTCCTATAGCATGAGATGTGATATCTCAATGCTTCTAATACCAAACCTGAGATCCTTCCTCTAACATGAAATGTGATATCCAACTCCTTCCCTTTCCAAACCTAAGAGCCTATCTATAGCATGAGATGTGATATCCAGGTCCTTCCTATTCCAATCCTTAGACCCTTCCTACAGCATGCAATATGATATCTCAATGATTCTAATAACAAACCTGAGACCCGTCCTATAGCATGAGATATGATATCCAAGTCCTTCCCATTCCAATCCTGAGACCCTTCCCATAACATGAAATGTGATATCCAACTCCTTCCCATTGCAACCTGAGACCCTTCCTATAGCATGAGATGGGATATCCAACTTCTTCAAAATCCAATACTGATACCCTTCCGATAGCATGAGATGTGATATCCCAATGCTTCTACCAAACCTGAGACCCATACTATGGCATGAGATGTGATATCAAACTCCTTCCCATTCCAATCCTGAGACCCTTCCTATAGCTTGAGGTGTGATATCCAACTCCTTCCCATTCCAATTCTGAGACCCTTCTTATACCATGAGACTTGATATCTCAATGCTTCTAATACCAAACCTGAGACCCGTCCTATAACATGAGATGTGATATCCAAATCCTTCCCCTTCCAAACCTTAGACCCTTCCTTTATCATGAGATGTGGTATCCAACTCCTTCCCATTCCAATCCTGAGACCCTTCCGATATCATGAGATTTGTTATCTCAATGCTTTTATATCAAACTTGAGATCCTCCCTATAGCATGAGATGTGACATCCAAGTCCTTCCCATTCCAATCCTGAGACCCTTCCTATAGCATGAGATGTGATATCTCTATGCTTCTAATACCAAACCTGAGACCCTTCCTATAACATGAGATGGGATATCCAACTCCTTCCCATTCCAATCCTGAGACCCTTCCGATAGCAGAGATGTGATATCTCAATGCTTATACCAAACCTGAGACCCTTCCTATGGCCTGAGATGTCATATACAACTCCTTCCCATTCCAATCCTGAGACCCTTCCTTTAGCATGAGATGTGATATCTCAATGCTTCTAATACCAAACCTGAGACCCTTCCTATTACATGAGATGGGAATATCCAACTCCTTCCCATTCCAATCCTGAGACCCTTCCTATAGCATGAGATGTGATATCTCAATGCTTATACCAAACCTGAGAGCCTACCTATAGCATGAGATGTGATATCCAAGTCCATCCCATTCCAATCCTTAGACCCTTCCTACAGCATGCGATGTGATATCTCAATGATTCTAATACCAAACCAGAGACTCTTACTATAACATGAGATGGGATATCCAACTCCTTCCCATTCCAATCCTGAGCCGCTTCCGATAGCAGAGATGTGATATCTCAATGCTTATACCAAACCTGAGACCCTTCCTATAACATGAGATGTGATATCCAACTCCTTCCCGTTCCAAACCTGAGACACTAACTATAGCATATGTGATATCCAACTCCTTCCCATTCCAAACATGAGACCCTTCCTATAGCAAGAAATTAATATCCAACTCCTACCCATTCCAATCCTGAGACCCTTCCTATAGCAAGAGATGTGATATCCAAATCCTTCCCATTCCAATCCTGAGACCCTTCCTATAACATGAGATGTGATATCCAACTCCTTCCCATTCCAACCTGAGACACTTCCTATAGCATGAGAAGGGATATCCAACTCCTTCCCAATCCAATCCTGAGACCCTTCCGATAGCAGAGATGTGATATCTCAATGCTTATACCAAACCTGAGACCCTTCCTATGGCATGAGATGTGATATCCAACTCCTTGCCATTCAAATCCTGAGACCCTTCCTATAGCATGAGAAGGGATATCCAACTCCTTCCCAATCCAATCCTGCGACCCTTCCGATAGCAGAGACGTGATATCTCAATGCTTCTACCAAACCTGAGACCCTTCCTTTAGCATGAGATGTGATATCCAAATCCTTCACATTCCAATCCTGAGACCCTTCCTATAGCATGAGATGTGATATCTCAATGCTTCTAATACCAAACCTGAGATCCTTCCTATAACATGAGATGTGATATCCAATTCCTTCCCATTCCAAACCTGAGACCCTTCCTATTGGATGAGATGTGATATCCAACTCCTTCCCATTCCAACCCTGAGACCCTTCCTATAGCATGAGATGTGATGTCTCAATGCTTCTAATACCAAACCTGAGATCCTTCCTATAACATGAGATGTGATATCCAACTCCTTCCATTCCAATCCTGAGACCCGTCCTATAGCATGAGATGTGATATCTCAATGCTTATACTAAACCTGAGACCCTTCCTATAGCATGAGATGTGATATCCAACTACTTCCCATTCCAATCCTGAGACCCTTCATATAGCATGAGATGTGATATCTCAATGCTTCTAATACCAAACCTGAGATCCTTCCTCTAACATGAAATGTGATATCCAACTCCTTCCCTTTCCAAACCTAAGAGCCTATCTATAGCATGAGATGTGATATCCAAGTCCTTCCCATTCCAACCCTTAGACCCTTCCTACAGCATGCAATATGATATCTCAATGATTCTAATAACAAACCTGAGACCCGTCCTATAACATGAGATGTGATATCCAACTCCTTCCCATTCCAATCCTGAGACACTTCCTTTAGCATGAGATGTGATATCCAGCTCCTTCCCATTCCAATCCTGAGACACTTCCGAAAGCATGAGATGTGATATCTCAATGCTTCTAATATCAAAACTGAGACCCTCCCTATAGCATGATATGTGATATCTAAGTCCTTCCCATTCCAATCCTGAGACACTCCCTATAGCATGAGATGTGATATCCAACTCTTTCCCATTCCAATCCTGAGACCCTTCCTATAGCATGAGATATGATATCTCAATACTTCTAATACCAAACGTGAGATCCTTCCGATAACATGAGATGTGATATCCAAATCCTTCCCCTTCCAAACCTGAGACCCTCCCTTTAGCATGAGATGTGATATCCAACTACTTCCCATTCCAATCCTGAGACCCTTCATATAGCATGAGATGTGATATCTCAATGCTTCTAATACCAAACCTGAGATCCTTCCTCTAACATGAAATGTGATATCCAACTCCTTCCCTTTCCAAACCTAAGAGCCTATCTATAGCATGAGATGTGATATCCAAGTCCTTCCCATTCCAACCCTTAGACCCTTCCTACAGCATGCAATATGATATCTCAATGCTTATACCAAACCTGAGACCCTTCCTATAACATGAGATGTGATATCCAAATCCTTCCCGTTCCAAACCTGAGACCCTTCCTTTAGCATGAGATGTGATATCCAGCTCCTTCCCATTCCAATCCTGAGACACTTCCGATAGCATGAGATGTGATATCTCAATGCTTCTAATATCAAAACTGAGACCCTCCCTATAGCATGATATGTGATATCTAAGTCCTTCCCATTCCAATCCTGAGACACTCCCTATAGCATGAGATGTGATATCCAACTCTTTCCCATTCCAATCCTGAGACCCTTCCTATAGCATGAGATATGATATCTCAATACTTCTAATACCAAACGTGAGATCCTTCCGATAACATGAGATGTGATATCCAAATCCTTCCCCTTCCAAACCTGAGACCCTCCCTTTAGCATGAGATGTGATATCCAACTCCTTCCCATTCCAATCCTGAGGCCCTTCTGATAGCATGAGATTTGATATCTCAATGCTTCTAATACCAAACCTGAGATCCTTCCGATAGCATGAGATGTGATATCTCAATGCTTCTAATACCAAACCTGAGATCCTTCCTATAACATGAGATGTGATATCCAAATCCTTCCCCTTCCAAACCTGAGACCCTCCCTTTAGCATGAGATGTGATATCCAACTCCTTCCCATTCCATTCCTGAGACCCTTCTGATAGCATGAGATGTGATATCTCAATGCCTCTAATACCAAACCTGAGATCCTACCTCTAACATGAAATGTGATATCCAACTCTTTCCCCTTCCAAACCTGAGAGCCTTCCTATAGCATGAGATGTGATATCCAAGTCCTTCCCATTCCAATCCTGAGACCCTTCCTATAGCTTGAGATGTGATATCCAACTCCTTCCCATTCCAATTCTGAGACCCTTCCTATACTCTGAGACTTGATATCTCAATGCTTCTAATACCAAACCTGAGACCCGTAATATAACATGAGATGTGATATCCAAATCCTTCCCCTTCCAAACCTTAGACCCTTCCTTTATCATGAGATGTGATATCCAACTCCTTCCATTCCAATCCTGAGACCCTTCCGATATCATGAGATGTGATATCTCAAAGCTTCTAATATCAAACTTGAGACCCTCCCTATAGCATGAGATGTGATATCCAAGTCCTTCCCATTCCAATCCTGAGACCCTTCCTATAGCATGAGATGTGATATCTCAATGCTTCTAATACCAAACCTGAGACCCTTCCTATAACATGAGATGGGAATATCCAACTCCTTCCCATTCCAATCCTGAGACCCTTCCGATAGCAGAGATGTGATATCTCAATGCTTATACCAAACCTGAGACCCTTCCTATGGCATGAGATGTGATATCCAACTCCTTGCCATTCAAATCCTGAGACCCTTCCTATAGCATGAGAAGGGATATCCAACTCCTTCCCAATCCAATCCTGAGACCCTTCCGATAGCAGAGACGTGATATCTCAATGCTTCTACCAAACCTGAGACCCTTCCTTTAGCATGAGATGTGATATCCAAATCCTTCACATTCCAATCCTGAGACCCTTCCTATAGCATGAGATGTGATATCTCAATGCTTCTACTACCAAACCTGAGATCCTTCCTATAACATGAGATGTGATATCCAATTCCTTCCCATTCCAAACCTGAGACCCTTCCTATTGGATGAGATGTGATATCCAACTCCTTCCCATTCCAACCCTGAGACCCTTCCTATAACATGAGATGTGATGTCTCAATGCTTCTAATACCAAACCTGAGATCCTTCCTATAACATGAGATGTGATATCCAACTCCTTCCATTCCAATCCTGAGACCTGTCCTATAGCATGAGATGTGATATCTCAATGCTTATACCAAACCTGAGACCCTTCCTATAGCATGAGATGTGATATCCAACTACTTCCCATTCCAATCCTGAGACCCTTCATATAGCATGAGATGTGATATCTCAATGCTTCTAATACCAAACCTGAGATCCTTCCTCTAACATGAAATGTGATATCCAACTCCTTCCCTTTCCAAACCTAAGAGCCTATCTATAGCATGAGATGTGATATCCAAGTCCATCCCATTCCAATCCTTAGACCCTTCCTACAGCATGCAATATGATATCTCAATGATTCTAATAACAAACCTGAGACCCGTCCTATAGCATGAGATATGATATCCAAGTCCTTCCCATTCCAATCCTGAGACCCTTCCTATAACATGAAATGTGATATCCAACTCCTTCCCATTGCAACCTGAGACTCTTCCTATAGCATGAGATGGGATATCCAACTTCTTCCAAATCCAATACTGATACCCTTCCGATAGCATGAGATGTGATATCCCAATGCTTCTACCAAACCTGAGACCCATACTATGGCATGAGATGTGATATCAAACTCCTTCCCATTCCAATCCTGAGACCCTTCCTATAGCTTGAGGTGTGATATCCAACTCCTTCCCATTCCAATTCTGAGACCCTTCTTATACCATGAGACTTGATATCTCAATGCTTCTAATACCAAACCTGAGACCCGTCCTATAACATGAGATGTGATATCCAAATCCTTCCCCTTCCAATCCTTAGACCCTTCCTTTATCATGAGATGTGATATCCAACTCCTTCCCATTCCAATCCTGAGACCCTTCCGATATCATGAGATTTGTTATCTCAATGCTTCTAATATCAAACTTGAGACCCTCCCTATAGCATGAGATGTGACATCCAAGTCCTTCCCATTCCAATCCTGAGACCCTTCCTATAACATGAGATGTGATATCCAACTCCTTCCCATTCCAACCTGAGACACTTCCTATAGCATGAGAAGGGATATCTAACTCCTTCCCAATCCAATCCTGAGACCCTTCCGATAGCAGAGATGTGATATCTCAATGCTTATACCAAACCTGAGACCCTTCCTATGGCATGAGATGTGATATCTCTATGCTTCTAATACCAAACCTGAGACCCTTCCTATAACATGAGATGGGATATCCAACTCCTTCCCATTCCAATCCTGAGACCCTTCCGATAGCAGAGATGTGATATCTCAATGCTTATATCAAACCTGAGAACCTTCCTATGGCCTGAGATGTCATATACAACTCCTTCCCATTCCAATCCTGAGACCCTTCCTTTAGCATGAGATGTGATATCTCAATGCTTATACCAAATCTGAGACCCTTCCTATAGCATGAGATGTGATATCCAATTCCTTCCCATTCCAATCCTGAGACCCTTCCTATAGCATGAGATGTGATATCTCAATGCTTATACCAAACCTGAGAGCCTACCTATAGCATGAGATGTGATATCCAAGTCCATCCCATTCCAATCCTTAGACCCTTCCTACAGCATGCGATGTGATATCTCAATGATTCTAATACCAAACCAGAGACTCTTCCTATAACATGAGATGGGATATCCAACTCCTTCCCATTCCAATCCTGAGCCGCTTCCGATAGCAGAGATGTGATATCTCCAATGCTTATACCAAACCTGAGACCCTTCCTATAACATGAGATGTGATATCCAACTCCTTCCCGTTCCAAACCTGAGACACTAACTATAGCATATGTGATATCCAACTCCTTCCCATTCCAAACATGAGACCCTTCCTATAGCATGAAAGTAATATCCAACTCCTACCCATTCCAATCCTGAGACCCTTCCTATAGCAAGAGATGTGATATCCAAATCCTTCCCATTCCAATCCTGAGACCCTTCCTATAACATGAGATGTGATATCCAACTCCTTCCCATTCCAACCTGAGACACTTCCTATAGAATGAGAAGGGATATCCAACTCCTTCCCAATCCAATCCTGAGACCCTTCCGATAGCAGAGATGTGACATCTCAATGCTTATACCAAACCTGAGACCCTTCCTATGGCATGAGATGTGATATCCAACTCCTTCCCAATCCAATCCTGAGACCCTTCCGATAGCAGAGAGTTGATATCTCAATGCTTCTACCAAACCTGAGACCCTTCCTTTAGCATGAGATGTGATATCCAAATCCTTCACATTCCAATCCTGAGACCCTTCCTATAGCATGAGATGTGATATCTCAATGCTTCTAATACCAAACCTGAGATCCTTCCTCTAACATGAAATGTGATATCCAACTCCTTCCCTTTCCAAACCTAAGAGCCTATCTATAGCATGAGATGTGATATCCAAGTCCTTCCCATTCCAATCCTTAGACCCTTCCTACAGCATGCAATATGATATCTCAATGATTCTAATAACAAACCTGAGACCCGTCCTATAGCATGAGATATGATATCCAAGTCCTTCCCATTCCAATCCTGAGACCCTTCCTATAACATGAAATGTGATATCCAACTCCTTCCCATTGCAACCTGAGACCCTTCCTATAGCATGAGATGGGATATCCAACTTCTTCCAAATCCAATACTGATACCCTTCCGATAGCATGAGATGTGATATCCCAATGCTTCTACCAAACCTGAGACCCATACTATGGCATGAGATGTGATATCAAACTCCTTCCCATTCCAATCCTGAGACCCTTCCTATAGCTTGAGGTGTGATATCCAACTCCTTCCCATTCCAATTCTGAGACCCTTCTTATACCATGAGACTTAATATATCAATGCTTCTAATACCAAACCTGAGACCCGTCCTATAACATGAGATGTGATATCCAAATCCTTCCCCTTCCAAACCTTAGACCCTTCCTTTATCATGAGATGTGATATCCAACTCCTTCCCATTCCAATCCTGAGACCCTTCCGATATCATGAGATTTGTTATCTCAATGCTTCTAATATCAAACTTGAGACCCTCCCTATAGCATGAGATGTGACATCCAAGTCCTTCCCATTCCAATCCTGAGACCCTTCCTATAACATGAGATGTGATATCCAACTCCTTCCCATTCCAACCTGAGACACTTCCTATAGCATGAGAAGGGATATCTAACTCCTTCCCAATCCAATCCTGAGACCCTTCCGATAGCAGAGATGTGATATCTCAATGCTTATACCAAACCTGAGACCCTTCCTATGGCATGAGATGTGATATCCAACTCCTTGCCATTCAAATCCTGAGACCCTTCCTATAGCATGAGATGTGATATCTCTATGCTTCTAATACCAAACCTGAGACCCTTCCTATAACATGAGATGGGATATCCAACTCCTTCCCATTCCAATCCTGAGACCCTTCCGATAGCAGAGATGTGATATCTCAATGCTTATATCAAACCTGAGAACCTTCCTATGGCCTGAGATGTCATATACAACTCCTTCCCATTCCAATCCTGAGACCCTTCCTTTAGCATGAGATGTGATATCTCAATGCTTATACCAAATCTGAGACCCTTCCTATAGCATGAGATGTGATATCCAATTCCTTCCCATTCCAATCCTGAGACCCTTCCTATAGCATGAGATGTGATATCTCAATGCTTATACCAAACCTGAGAGCCTACCTATAGCATGAGATGTGATATCCAAGTCCATCCCATTCCAATCCTTAGACCCTTCCTACAGCATGCGATGTGATATCTCAATGATTCTAATACCAAACCAGAGACTCTTCCTATAACATGAGATGGGATATCCAACTCCTTCCCATTCCAATCCTGAGCCGCTTCCGATAGCAGAGATGTGATATCTCCAATGCTTATACCAAACCTGAGACCCTTCCTATAACATGAGATGTGATATCCAACTCCTTCCCGTTCCAAACCTGAGACACTAACTATAGCATATGTGATATCCAACTCCTTCCCATTCCAAACATGAGACCCTTCCTATAGCATGAAAGTAATATCCAACTCCTACCCATTCCAATCCTGAGACCCTTCCTATAGCAAGAGATGTGATATCCAAATCCTTCCCATTCCAATCCTGAGACCCTTCCTATAACATGAGATGTGATATCCAACTCCTTCCCATTCCAACCTGAGACACTTCCTATAGAATGAGAAGGGATATCCAACTCCTTCCCAATCCAATCCTGAGACCCTTCCGATAGCAGAGATGTGACATCTCAATGCTTATACCAAACCTGAGACCCTTCCTATGGCATGAGATGTGATATCCAACTCCTTCCCAATCCAATCCTGAGACCCTTCCGATAGCAGAGACGTGATATCTCAATGCTTCTACCAAACCTGAGACCCTTCCTTTAGCATGAGATGTGATATCCAAATCCTTCACATTCCAATCCTGAGACCCTTCCTATAGCATGAGATGTGATATCTCAATGCTTCTAATACCAAACCTGAGATCCTTCCTATAACATGAGATGTGATATCCAATTCCTTCCCATTCCAAACCTGAGACCCTTCCTATTGGATGAGATGTGATATCCAACTCCTTCCCATTCCAACCCTGAGACCCTTCCTATAGCATGAGATGTGATGTCTCAATGCTTCTAATACCAAACCTGAGATCCTTCCTATAACATGAGATGTGATATCCAACTCCTTCCATTCCAATCCTGAGACCCGTCCTATAGCATGAGATGTGATATCTCAATGCTTATACCAAACCTGAGACCCTTCCTATCGCATGAGATGTGATATCCAACTGCTTCCCATTCCAATCCTGAGACCCTTCCTATAGCATGAGATGTGATATCTCAATGCTTCTAATACCAAACCTGAGATCCTTCCTCTAACATGAAATGTGATATCCAACTCCTTCCCTTTCCAAACCTAAGAGCCTATCTATAGCATGAGATGTGATATCCATCTCCATCCCATTCCAACCTGAGACACTTCCTATAGCATGAGAAGGGATATCCAACTCCTTCCCAATCCAATCCTGAGACCCTTCCGATAGCAGAGATGTGACATCTCAATGCTTATACCAAACCTGAGACCCTTCCTATGGCATGAGATGTGATATCCAACTCCTTCCCAATCCAATCCTGAGACCCTTCCGATAGCAGAGACGTGATATCTCAATGCTTCTACCAAACCTGAGACCCTTTCTTTAGCATGAGATGTGATATCCAAATCCTTCACATTCCAATCCTGAGACCCTTCCTATAGCATGAGATGTGATATCTCAATGCTTCTAATACCAAACCTGAGATCCTTCCTATAACATGAGATGTGATATCCAATTCCTTCCCATTCCAAACCTGAGACCCTTCCTATTGGATGAGATGTGATATCCAACTCCTTCCCATTCCAACCCTGAGACCCTTCCTATAGCATGAGATGTGATGTCTCAATGCTTCTAATACCAAACCTGAGATCCTTCCTATAACATGAGATGTGATATCCAACTCCTTCCATTCCAATCCTGAGACCCGTCCTATAGCATGAGATGTGATATCTCAATGCTTATACCAAACCTGAGACCCTTCCTATCGCATGAGATGTGATATCCAACTGCTTCCCATTCCAATCCTGAGACCCTTCCTATAGCATGAGATGTGATATCTCAATGCTTCTAATACCAAACCTGAGATCCTTCCTCTAACATGAAATGTGATATCCAACTCCTTCCCTTTCCAAACCTAAGAGCCTATCTATAGCATGAGATGTGATATCCAAGTCCTTCCCATTCCAACCCTTAGACCCTTCCTACAGCATGCAATATGATATCTCAATGATTCTAATAACAAACCTGAGACCCGTCCTATAACATGAGATGGGATATCCAACTCCTTCCCATTCCAATCCTGAGACACTTCCGATAGCAGAGATGTGATATCTCAATGCTTATACCAAACCTGAGACCCTTCCTATAACATGAGATGTGATATCCAAATCCTTCCCGTTCCAAACCTGAGATCCTTCCTTTAGCATGAGATGTGATATCCAGCACCTTCCCATTCCAATCCTGAGACACTTCCTATAGCATGAGATGTGATATCTCAATGCTTCTAATATCAAAACTGAGACCCTCCCTATAGCATGATATGTGATATCTAAGTCCTTCCCATTCCAATCCTGAGACCCTCCCTATAGCATGAGATGTGATATCCAACTCCTTCCCATTCCAATCCTGAGACCCTTCCTATAGCATGAGATATGATATCTCAATACTTCTAATACCAAACGTGAGATCCTTCCGATACCATGAGATGTGATATCCAAATCCTTCCCCTTCCAATCCTGAGACCCTCCCTTTAGCATGAGATGTGATATCCAACTCCTTCCTATTCCAATCCTGAGACTCTTCTGATAGCATGAGATGTGATATCTCAATGCTTCTAATACCAAACCTGAGATCCTTCCGATAGCATGAGATGTGATATCTCAATGCTTCTAATACCAAACCTGAGATCCTTCCTATAACATGAGATGTGATATCCAAATCCTTCCCCTTCCAAACCTGAGACCCTCCCTTTAGCATGAGATGTGATATCCAACTCCTTCCCATTCCATTCCTGAGACCCTTCTGATAGCATGAGATGTGATATCTCAATGCCTCTAATACCAAACCTGAGATCCTACCTCTAACATGAAATGTGATATCCAACTCTTTCCCCTTCCAAACCTGAGAGCCTTCCTATAGCATGAGATGTGATATCCAAGTCCTTCCCATTCCAATCCTGAGACCCTTCCTATAGCTTGAGATGTGATATCCAACTCCTTCCCATTCCAATTCTGAGACCCTTCCTATACTGAGACTTGATATCTCAATGCTTCTAATACAAACGTGAGACCCGTAATATAACATGAGATGTGATATCCAAATCCTTCCCCTTCCAAACCTTAGACCCTTCCTTTATCATGAGATGTGATATCCAACTCCTTCCCATTCCAATCCTGAGACCCTTCCGATATCATGAGATGTGATATCTCAAAGCTTCTAATATCAAACTTGAGACCCTCCCTATAGCATGAGATGTGATATCCAAGTCCTTCCCATTCCAATCCTGAGACCCTTCCTATAGCATGAGATGTGATATCTCAATGCTTCTAATACCAAACCTGAGACCCTTCCTATAACATGAGATGGGAATATCCAACTCCTTCCCATTCCAATCCTGAGACCCTTCCGATAGCAGAGATGTGATATCTCAATGCTTATACCAAACCTGAGATCCTTCCTATAACATGAGATGTGATATCCAACTCCTTCCCATTCCAATCCTGAGACACTTCCTATAGCATGAGATGTGATATCAAACTCCTTCCCATTCCAATCCTCAGACCCTTCCTATAGCATGAGATGTGATATCTCAATGCTTCTAATATAAAACTTGAGACCCTACCTATAGCATGAGATGTGATATCCAAGTCCTTCCCATTACAATCCTGAGACACTTCCTATAGCATGAGATGTGATATCCAACTCCTTCCCATTCCAATCCTGAGACCCTTCCTATAGCATGAGATATGATATCTCAATACTTCTAATACCAAACGTGAGATCCTTCCGATAACATGAGATGTGATATCCAAATCCTTCCCCTTCCAAACCTGAGACCCTCCCTTTAGCATGAGATGTGATATCCAACTCCTTCCCATTCCAATCCTGAGACCCTTCTGATAGCATGAGATGTGATATCTCAATGCTTCTAATACCAAACCTGAGATCCTTCCGATAGCATGAGATGTGATATCTCAATGCTTCTAATACCAAACCTGAGATCCTTCCTATAACATGAGATGTGATATCCAAATCCTTCCCCTTCCAAACCTGAGACCCTCCCTTTAGCATGAGATGTGATATCCAACTCCTTCCCATTCCATTCCCGAGACCCTTCTGATAGCATGAGATGTGATATCTCAATGCCTCTAATACCAAACCTGAGATCCTACCTCTAACATGAAATGTGATATCCAACTCTTTCCCCTTCCAAACCTGAGAGCCTTCCTATAGCATGAGATGTGATATCCAAGTCCTTCCCATTCCAATCCTGAGACCCTTCCTATAGCTTGAGATGTGATATCCACCTCCTTCCCATTCCAATTCTGAGACCCTTCCTATACTCTGAGACTTGATATCTCAATGCTTCTAATACCAAACCTGAGACCCGTAATATAACATGAGATGTGATATCCAAATCCTTCCCCTTCCAAACCTTGGACCCTTCCTTTATCATGAGATGTGATATCCAACTCCTTCCCATTCCAATCCTGAGACCCTTCCGATATCATGAGATGTGATATCTCAAAGCTTCTAATATCAAACTTGAGACCCTCCCTATAGCATGAGATGTGATATCCAAGTCCTTCCCATTCCAATCCTGAGACCCTTCCTATAGCATGAGATGTGATATCTCAATGCTTCTAAAACCAAACCTGAGACCCTTCCTATTACATGAGATGGGAATATCCAACTCCTTCGCATACCAATCCTGAGACCCTTCCAATAGCAGAGATGTGATATCTCAATGCTTATACCAAACCTGAGACCCTTCCTATGGCATGAGATGTCATATACAACTCCTTCCCATTCCAATCCTGAGACCCCTCCTATAGCATGAGATGTGATATCTCAATGCTTATACCAAACCTGAGACCCTTCCTATAGCATGAGATGTGATATTCAACTTCTTCCCATTCCAATCCTAAGACCCTTCCTATAACATGAGATATGATGTCTCAATGCTTCTAATACCAAACCTGAGATCTTTCCTATAACATGAGATGTGATATCCAACTCCTTCCCATTCCAATCCTGAGACCCTTCCTATAGCATGAGATGTGATATCTCAATGCTTATACCAAACCTGAGACCCTTCCTATAGCTTGAGATGTGATATCCAACTCCTTCCCATTCCAATCCTGAGACCCTTCCTATAGCATGAGATGTGATATCTCAAGGCCTCTAATATCAAACCTGAGATCCTTCCTCTAACATGAAATGTGATATCCAACTCATTCCCCTTCCAAACCTGAGAGCCTTCCTATAGCATGAGATATGATATCCAAGTCCTTCCCATTCCAATCCTGAGACCCTTCCTATAACATGAAATGTGATATCCAACTCCTTCCCATTCCAACCTGAGACCCTTCCTATAGCATGAGATGGGATATCCAACTCCTTCCAAATCCAATACTGATACCCTTCCAATAGCATGAGATGTGATATCCCAATGCTTCTACCAAACCTGAGACCCATACTATGGCATAAGATGTGACATCAAACTCCTTCCCATTCCAATCCTGAGACCCTTCCTATAGCTTGAGATGTGATATCCAACTCCTTCCCATTCCAATTCTGAGACCCTTCCTATACCATGAGACTTGATATCTCAATGCTTCTAATACCAAACCTGAGACCCGTCCTATAACATGAGATGTGATATCCAAATCCTTCCCCTTCCAAACCTTAGACCCTTCCTTTATCATGAGATGTGATATCCAACTCCTTCCCATTCCAATCCTGAGACCCTTCCTATAGCATGAGATGTGATATCTCAATGCTTCTAATACCAAACCTGAGATCCTTCCGATAGCATGAGATGTGATATCTCAATGCTTCTAATACCAAACCTGAGATCCTTCCTATAACATGAGATGTGATATCCAAATCCTTCCCCTTCCGAACCTGAGACCCTCCCTTTAGCATGAGATGTGATATCCAACTCCTTCCCATTCCAATCCTGATACCCTTCTGATAGCATGAGATGTGATATCTCAATGCCTCTAATACCAAACCTGAGATCCTACCTCTAACATCAAATGTGATATCCAACTCCTTCCCTTTCCAAACCTGAGAGCCTTCCTACAGCATGAGATGTGATATCCAAGTCCTTCCCATTCCAATCCTAAAGCCCTTCCTATAACATGAGATGTCATATCCAACTCCTTCCCATTCCAACCTGAGACCCTTCCTATAGCATGAGATGGGATATCCAACTCCTTCCAAAACCAATCCTGATACCCTTCCGATAGCATGAGATGTGATATCCCAATGCTTCTACAAAACCTGAGACCCATACCATGGCATGAGATGTGATATCAAACTCCCGTCCTATACCATGAGACTTGATATCTCAATGCTTCTAATACCAAACCTGAGACCGGTCCAATAACATGAGATGTGATATCCAAATCCTTCCCCTTCCAAACCTTAGACCCTTCCTTTATCATGAGATGTGATATCCAAGTCCTTCCCATTCCATTCCTGAGACCCTTCCTATAGCATGAGATGTGATATCTCAATGCTTCTAATACCAAACCTGAGACCCTTCCTATAACATGAGATGTGATATCCAAGTCCTTCCCATTTCAATCCTGAGACCCTTCCTATAGCATGAGATGTGATATCTCAATTCTTCTAATACCAAACCTGAGACCCTTCCTATAACATGAATTCTGATATCCAAGTCCTTCCCATTCCAATCCTGAGACCCTTCCAATAGCAGAGATGTGATATCTCAATGCTTCTAATATCAAACCTGAGACCTGTCCTATAACATGAGATGGGATATCCAACTCCTTCCCATTCCAAACCTGATACCCTTCCTATAGCATGAGATGTGATATCCAATTCCTTCCCATCCCAATCCTGACACACCTCCGATAGCAGAGATGTGATATCTCAATGCTTATACCAAACCTGAGACTCTTCTTATAACATGAGATGTGATATCTAACTCCTTCCCGTTCCAAACCTGAGACCCTTCCTATAGCATGAGATGTGATATCCAACTCCTTCCCATTCCAATCCTGAGACCCTTCCTATAGCATGAGATGTGATATCTCAATGCTTATACTGAATCTGAGACCCTTCCTATAGCATGAGATGTGATATCCAACTCCTTCCCATTCCAATCCTGAGACCCTTATGATAGCATGAGATGTGATATCTCAATGCCTCTAATACCAAACCTGAGATACTTCCGATAGCATGAGATGTGATATCTCAATGCTTCTAATACCAAACCTGAGATCCTTCCTATAACATGAGATGTGATTTCCAAATCCTTCCCCTACCAAACCTGAGACCATCCCTTTAGCATGAGATGTGATATACAACTCCTTCCCATTCCAATCCTGAGACCCTTCTGATAGCATGAGATGTGATATCTCAATGCCTCTAATACCAAACCTGAGATCCTACCTATAACATGAAATGTGATATCCATCTCCTTCCCTTTCCAAACCTGAGACCCTGCCTATAGCATGAGATGTGATATTCAAGTCCTTCCCATTCCAATCCTGAGACCCTTCCTATAGCATGTGATGTGATACCTCAATACCTATACCAAACCTGAGACCCTTCCTATGGCATGAGATGTCATATACAACTCCTTCCCATTCCAATCCTGAGACCCTTCCTATAGCATGAGATGTGATATCCAACTTCTTCCCATTCCAATCCTAAGACCCTTCCTATAACATGAGATGTGATGTCTCAATGCTTCTAATACCAAACCTGAGATCTTTCCTATAATATGAGATGTGATATCCAACTCCTTCCCATTCCAATCCTGAGACCCTTCCTATAGCATGAGATGTGATATCTCAATGCTTATACCAAACCTGAGACCCTTCCTATAGCTTGAGATGTGATATCGAACTCCTTCCCATTCCAATCCCGAGACCCTTCCTATAGCATGAGATGTGATATCTCAAGGCCTCCAATACCAAACCTGAGATCCTTCCTCTAACATGAAATGTGATATCCAATTCCTTCCCCTTCCAAACCTGAGAGCCTTCCTATAGCATGAGATATGATATCCAAGTCCTTCCCATTCCAATCCTGAGACCCTTCCTATAACATGAAATGTGATATCCAACTCCTTCCCATTCCAGCCTGAGACCCTTCCTATAGCATGAGATGGGATATCCAACTCCTTCCAAATCCAATACTGATACCCTTCCAATAGCATGCGATGTGATATCCCAATGCTTCTACCAAACCTGAGACCCATACTATGGCATAAGATGTGATACCAAACGCCTTCCCTTTCCAATCCTGAGACCCTTCCTATAGCTTGAGATGTGATATCCAACTCCTTCCCATTCCAATTCTGAGACCCTTCCTATACCATGAGACGTGATATCTCAATGCTTCTAATACCAAACCTGAGACCCGTCCTATAACATGAGATGTGATATCCAAATCCTTCCCCTTCCAAACCTTAGACCCTTCCTTTATCATGAGATGTGATATCCAACTCCTTCCCATTCCAATCCTGAGACCCTTCCGATATCATGAGATTTGTTATCTCAATGCTTCTAATATCAAACTTGAGACCCTCCCTATAGCATGAGATGTGACATCCAAGTCCTCCCCATTCCAATCCTGAGACCCTTCCTATAGCATAAGCTGTGATATCTCAATGCTTCTAATACCAAACCTGAGACCCTTCCTATAACATGAGATGGGATATCCAACTCCTTCCCATTCCAATCCTGAGACCCTTCCGATAGCAGAGATGTGATATCTCAATGCGTATACCAACCTGAGACCCTTCCTATAACATGAGATGTGATATCCAACTCCTTCCCATTCCAAACCTGAGACCCTTCCTATAGCATATGTGATATCCAACTCCTTCCAATTCCAAACATGAGACCCTTCCCATAGCAAGAATGTAATATCCAACTCCTTCCCATTCCAATCCTGAGACCATTCCTATAGCTTGAGATGTGATATCCAACTCCTTCCCATTCCAATTCTGAGACCCTTCCTATACTATGAGACTTGATATCTCAATGCTTCTAATACAAACGTGAGACCCGTAATATAACATGAGATGTGATATCCAAATCCTTCCCCTTCCAAACCTTAGACCCTTCCTTTATCATGAGATGTGATATCCAACTCCTTCCCATTCCAATCCTGAGACCCTTCCGATATCATGAGATGTGATATCTCAAAGCTTCTAATATCAAACTTGAGACCCTCCCTATAGCATGAGATGTGATATCCAAGTCCTTCCCATTCCAATCCTGAGACCCTTCCTATAGCATGAGAGGTGATATCTCAATGCTTCTAATACCAAACCTGAGACCCTTCCTATAACATGAGATGGGAATATCCAACTCCTTCCCATTCCAATCCTGAGACCCTTCCGATAGCAGAGATGTGATATCTCAATGCTTATACCAAACCTGAGATCCTTCCTATAACATGAGATGTTATATCCAACTCCTTCCCATTCCAATCCTGAGACACTTCCTATAGCATGAGATGTGATATCTCACTGCTTATACCAAACCTGAGACCCTTCCCATAGCATGAGATGTGATATCCAACTCCTTCCCATTCCAATCCTCAGACCCTTCCTATAGCATGAGATGTGATATCTCAATGCTTCTAATATAAAACTTGAGACCCTACCTATAGCATGAGATGTGATATCCAAGTCCTTCCCATTACAATCCTGAGACACTTCCTATAGCATGAGATGTGATATCCAACTCCTTCCCATTCCAATCCTGAGACCCTTCCTATAGCATGAGATATGATATGTCAATACTTCTAATACCAAACGTGAGATCCTTCCGATAACATGAGATGTGATATCCAAATCCTTCCCCTTCCAAACCTGAGACCCTCCCTTTAGCATGAGATGTGATATCCATCTCCTTCCCATTCCAATCCTGAGACCCTTCTGATAGCATGAGATGTGATATCTCAATGCTTCTAATACCAAACCTGAGATCCTTCCGATAGCATGAGATGTGATATCTCAATGCTTCTAATACCAAACCTGAGATCCTTCCTATAACATGAGATGTGATATCCAAATCCTTCCCCTTCCAAACCTGAGACCCTCCCTTTAGCATGAGATGTGATATCCAACTCCTTCCCATTCCATTCCCGAGACCCTTCTGATAGCATGAGATGTGATATCTCAATGCCTCTAATACCAAACCTGAGATCCTACCTCTAACATGAAATGTGATATCCAACTCTTTCCCCTTCCAAACCTGAGAGCCTTCCTATAGCATGAGATGTGATATCCAAGTCCTTCCCATTCCAATCCTGAGACCCTTCCTATAGCTTGAGATGTGATATCCACCTCCTTCCCATTCCAATTCTGAGACCCTTCCTATACTCTGAGACTTGATATCTCAATGCTTCGAATACCAAACCTGAGACCCGTAATATAACATGAGATGTGATATCCAAATCCTTCCCCTTCCAAACCTTAGACCCTTCCTTTATCATGAGATGTGATATCCAACTCCTTCCCATTCCAATCCTGAGACCCTTCCGATATCATGAGATGTGATATCTCAAAGCTTCTAATATCAAACTTGAGACCCTGCCTATAGCATGAGATGTGATATCCAAGTCCTTCCCATTCCAATCCTGAGACCCTTCCTATAGCATGAGATGTGATATCTCAATGCTTCTAAAACCAAACCTGAGACCCTTCCTATTACATGAGATGGGAATATCCAACTCCTTCGCATACCAATCCTGAGACCCTTCCGATAGCAGAGATGTGATATCTCAATGCTTATACCAAACCTGAGACCCTTCCTATGGCATGAGATGTCATATACAACTCCTTCCCATTCCAATCCTGAGACCCCTCCTATAGCATGAGATGTGATATCTCAATGCTTATACCAAACCTGAGACCCTTCCTATAGCATGAGATGTGATATTCAACTTCTTCCCATTCCAATCCTAAGACCCTTCCTATAACATGAGATATGATGTCTCAATGCTTCTAATACCAAACCTGAGATCTTCCCTATAACATGAGATGTGATATCCAACTCCTTCCCATTCCAATCCTGAGACCCTTCCTATAGCATGAGATGTGATATCTCAATGCTTATACCAAACCTGAGACCCTTCCTATAGCTTGAGATGTGATATCCAACTCCTTCCCATTCCAATCCTGAGACCCTTCCTATAGCATGAGATGTGATATCTCAAGGCCTCTAATATCAAACCTGAGATCCTTCCTCTAACATGAAATGTGATATCCAACTCCTTCCCCTTCCAAACCTGAGAGCCTTCCTATAGCATGAGATATGATATCCAAGTCCTTCCCATTCCAATCCTGAGACCCTTCCTATAACATGAAATGTGATATCCAACTCCTTCCCATTCCAACCTGAGACCCTTCCTATAGCATGAGATGGGATATCCAACTCCTTCCAAATCCAATACTGATACCCTTCCAATAGCATGAGATGTGATATCCCAATGCTTCTACCAAACCTGAGACCCATACTATGGCATAAGATGTGACATCAAACTCCTTCCCATTCCAATCCTGAGACCCTTCCTATAGCTTGAGATGTGATATCCAACTCCTTCCCATTCCAATTCTGAGACCCTTCCTATACCATGAGACTTGATATCTCAATGCTTCTAATACCAAACCTGAGACCCGGCCTATAACATGAGATGTGATATCCAAATCCTTCCCCTTCCAAACCTTAGACCCTTCCTTTATCATGAGATGTGATATCCAACTCCTTCCCATTCCAATCCTGAGACCCTTCCTATAGCATGAGATGTGATATCTCAATGCTTCTAATACCAAACCTGAGATCCTTCCGATAGCATGAGATGTGATATCTCAATGCTTCTAATACCAAACCTGAGATCCTTCCTATAACATGAGATGTGATATCCAAATCCTTCCCCTTCCGAATCTGAGACCCTCCCTTTAGCATGAGATGTGATATCCAACTCCTTCCCATTCCAATCCTGATACCCTTCTGATAGCATGAGATGTGATATCTCAATGCCTCTAATCCCAAACCTGAGATCCTACCTCTAACATGAAATGTGATATCCAACTCCTTCCCTTTCCAAACCTGAGAGCCTTCCTACAGCATGAGATGTGATATCCAAGTCCTTCCCATTCCAATCCTAAAGCCCTTCCTATAACATGAGATGTCATATCCAACTCCTTCCCATTCCAACCTGAGACCCTTCCTATAGCATGAGATGGGATATCCAACTCCTTCCAAAACCAATCCTGATACCTTTCCGATAGCATGAGATGTGATATCCCAATGCTTCTACAAAACCTGAGACCCATACCATGGCATGAGATGTGATATCAAACTCCCGTCCTATACCATGAGACTTGATATCTCAATGCTTCTAATACCAAACCTGAGACCGGTCCAATAACATGAGATGTGATATCCAAATCCTTCCCCTTCCAAACCTTAGACCCTTCCTTTATCATGAGATGTGATATCCAAGTCCTTCCCATTCCATTCCTGAGACCCTTCCTATAGCATGAGATGTGATATCTCAATGCTTCTAATACCAAACCTGAGACCCTTCCTATAACATGAGATGTGATATCCAAGTCCTTCCCATTTCAATCCTGAGACCCTTCCTATAGCATGAGATGTGATATCTCAATGCTTCTAATACCAAACCTGAGACCCTTCCTATAACATGAATTCTGATATCCAAGTCCTTCCCATTCCAATCCTGAGACCCTTCCAATAGCAGAGATGTGATATCTCAATGCTTCTAATATCAAACCTGAGACCTGTCCTATAACATGAGATGGGATATCCAACTCCTTCCCATTCCAAACCTGATACCCTTCCTATAGCATGAGATGTGATATCCAATTCCTTCCCATCCCAATCCTGAGACACCTCCGATAGCAGAGATGTGATATCTCAATGCTTATACCAAACCTGAGACTCTTCCTATAACATGAGATGTGATATCTAACTCCTTCCCGTTCCAAACCTGAGACCCTTCCTATAGCATGAGATGTGATATCCAACTCCTTCCCATTCCAATCCTGAGACCCTTCCTATAGCATGAGATGTGATATCTCAATGCTTATACTGAATCTGAGACCCTTCCTAAAGCATGAGATGTGATATCCAACTCCTTCCCATTCCAATCCTGAGACCCTTATGATAGCATGAGATGTGATATCTCAATGCCTCTAATACCAAACCTGAGATACTTCCGATAGCATGAGATGTGATATCTCAATGCTTCTAATACCAAACCTGAGATCCTTCCTATAACATGAGATGTGATTTCCAAATCCTTCCCCTACCAAACCTGAGACCATCCCTTTAGCATGAGATGTGATATACAACTCCTTCCCATTCCAATCCTGAGACCCTTCTGATAGCATGAGATGTGATATCTCAATGCCTCTAATACCAAACCTGAGATCCTACCTCTAACATGAAATGTGATATCCATCTCCTTCCCTTTCCAAACCTGAGACCCTGCCTATAGCATGAGATGTGATATTCAAGTCCTTCCCATTCCAATCCTGAGACCCTTCCTATAGCATGTGATGTGATACCTCAATACTTATACCAAACCTGAGACCCTTCCTATGGCATGAGATGTCATATACAACTCCTTCCCATTCCAATCCTGAGACCCTTCCTATAGCATGAGATCTGATATCTCAATGCTTATACCAAACCTGAGACCCTTCCTATAGCATGAGATGTGATATCCAACTTCTTCCCATTCCAATCCTAAGACCCTTCCTATAACATGAGATGTGATGTCTCAATGCTTCTAATACCAAACCTGAGATCTTTCCTATAATATGAGATGTGATATCCAACTCCTTCCCATTCCAATCCTGAGACCCTTCCTATAGCATGAGATGTGATATCTCAATGCTTATACCAAACCTGAGACCCTTCCTATAGCATGAGATGTGATATCTCAAGGCCTCTAATACCAAACCTGAGATCCTTCCTCTAACATGAAATGTGATATCCAACTCCTTCCCCTTCCAAACCTGAGAGCCTTCCTATAGCATGAGATATGATATCCAAGTCCTTCCCATTCCAATCCTGAGACCCTTCCTATAACATGAAATGTGATATCCAACTCCTTCCCATTCCAACCTGAGACCCTTCCTATAGCATGAGATGGGATATCCAACTCCTTCCAAATCCAATACTGATACCCTTCCAATAGCATGCGATGTGATATCCCAATGCTTCTACCAAACCTGAGACCCATACTATGGCATAAGATGTGATATCAAACGCCTTCCCTTTCCAATCCTGAGACCCTTCCTATAGCTTGAGATGTGATATCCAACTCCTTCCCATTCCAATTCTGAGACCCTTCCTATACCATGAGACTTGATATCTCAATGCTTCTAATACCAAACCTGAGACCCGTCCTATAACATGAGATGTGATATCCAAATCCTTCCCCTTCCAAACCTTAGACCCTTCCTTTATCATGAGATGTGATATCCAACTCCTTCCCATTCCAATCCTGAGACCCTTCCGATATCATGAGATTTGTTATCTCAATGCTTCTAATATCAAACTTGAGACCCTCCCTATAGCATGAGATGTGACATCCAAGTCCTCCCCATTCCAATCCTGAGACCCTTCCTATAGCATAAGATGTGATATCTCAATGCTTCTAATACCAAACCTGAGACCCTTCCTATAACATGAGATGGGATATCCAACTCCTTCCCATTCCAATCCTGAGACCCTTCCGATAGCAGAGATATGATATCTCAATGCGTATACCAACCTGAGACCCTTCCTATAACATGAGATGTGATATCCAACTCCTTCCCATTCCAAACCTGAGACCCTTCCTATAGCATATGTGATATCCAACTCCTTCCAATTCCAAACATGAGACCCTTCCCATAGCAAGAATGTAATATCCAACTCCTTCCCATTCCAATCCTGAGACCATTCCTATAGCATGAGATGTGATATCTCAATGCTTCTAATACCAAACCTGAGATCCTTCCTATGACATGAGATGTGCTATCCAATTCCTTCCCATTCCAAACCTGAGACCCTTCCTACAGCATGCAATGTGATATCTCAATGCTTCTAATACCAAACCTGAGACCAGTCCTATAACATGAGATGGGATATCCAACTCCTTCCCGTTCCAATCCTGAGACACTTCCGATTGCAGAGATTTGATATCTCAATGCTTATACCAAACCTGAGACTCTTCCTATAACATGAGATGTGATATCCAACTCCTTCCCGTTCCAAACCTGAGACGCTTCCTATAGCATGAGATGTGATATCCAAATCCTTCCCATCCCAATCCTGAGACACTTCCAATTGCAGAGATGTGATATCTCAATGCTTATACCAAACCTGAGACTCTTCCTATAACACGAGATGTGATATCCAACTCCTTCCCGTTCCAAACCTGAGACCCTTCCTATAGCATGAGATGTGATATCCAACTCCTTCCCATTCCAATCCTGAGACCTTTCCAATAGCATGAGATGTGATATCTCAATGCCTCTAATACCAAACCTGAGATCCTTCCTATAACATGTGATGTGATATTCAAATCCTTCCCCTTCCAAACCTGAGACCCTCACTTTAGCATGAGATGTGATATACAACTCCTTCCCATTCCAATCCTGAGACCCTTCTGATAGCATGAGATGTGATATCTCAATGCCTCTAATACCAAACCTGAGATCCTACCTCTAACATGAAATGTGATATCCATCTCCTTCCCTTTCCAAACCTGAGACCCTGCCTTTAGCATGAGCTGTGATATCCAAGTCCTTCCCATTCCAATCATGAGACCCTTCCTATAGCATGTGATGTGATATCTCAATGCTTATACCAAACCTGAGACCCTTCTTATGGCATGAGATGTCATATACAACTCCTTCCCATTCCAATCCTGGGACCCTTCCTATAGCATGAGATGTGATATCTCAATGCTTATACCAAACCTGAGACCCTTCCTATAGCATGAGATATGATATCTCAAGGCCTCTAATACCAAACCTGAGATCCTTCCTCTAACATGAGATGTGATATCCAACTCCTTCCCGTTCCAAACCTGAGACACTTCCTATAGCATATGTGATATCCAACTCCTTCCATTCCAAACATGAGACCCTTCCTATAGCAAGAATGTAATATCCAACTCCTACCCATTCCAATCCTGAGACCCTTCCTATAGCAAGAGATGTGATATCCAAATCCTTCCCATTCCAATCCTGAGACCCTTCCTATAACATGAGATGTGATATCCAACTCCTTCCCATTCCAACCTGAGACACTTCCTATAGCATGAGAAGGGATATCCAACTCCTTTGCAATCCAATCCGGAGACCCTTCCGATAGCAGAGATGTGATATCTCAATGCTTATACCAAACCTGAGACCCTTCCTATGGCATGATATGTGATATCCAACTCCTTGCCATTCAAATCCTGAGACCCTTTTATAGCATGGGAAGGGATATCCAACTCCTTCCCAATCCAATCCTGAGACCCTTCCGATAGCAGAGATGTGATATCTCAACGCTTCTACCAAACCTGAGACCCTTCCTTTAGCATGAGATGTGATATCCAAATCCTTCGCATTCCAATCCTGAGACCCTTCCTATAGCATGAGATGTGATATCTCAATGGTTCTAATACCAAACCTGAAATCCTTCCTATAACATGAGATGTGATATCCAATTCCTTCCCATTCCAAACCTGAGACCCTTCCTATAACATGAAATGTGATATCTCAAGGCCTCTAATACCAAACCTGAGATCCTTCCTCTAACATGAAATGTGATATCCAACTCCTTCCCATTCCAAACCTGAGACCCTTCCTATAACATGAAATGTGATATCCAACTCCATCCCATTCCAACCTGAGACCTTTCCTATAGCATGAGATGGGATATCCAACTCCTTCCAAATCCAATACTGATACCATTCCGATAGCATGAGATGCGATATCCCAATGCTTCTACCAAATCTGAGACCCATACTATGGCATGAGATGTGATATCAAACTCCTTCCCATTCCAATCCTGAGACCCTTCCTAAAGCTTGAGATGTGATATCCAATTTCTTCCCATTCCAATTCTGAGACCCTTCCTATACCATGAGACTTGACATCTCAATGCTTCTAATACCAAACCTGAGACCCGTCCTATAACATGAGATGTGATATCCAAATCCTTCCCCTTCCAAACCTTAGACCCTTCCTTTATCATGAGATGTGATATCCAATTCCTTCCCGTTCCAATCCTGAGACCCTTCCTATAGCATGAGATGTGATATCTCAATGCTTATACCAAATCTGAGACCCTTCCTGTAGCATGAGATGTGATATCCAACTCCTTCCCATTTCAATCCTGAGACCCTTCCTATAGCATGAGATGTGATGTCTCAATGCTTCTAGTACCAAACCTGAGATCCTTCCTATAACATGAGATGTGATATCCAACTCCTTCCCATTCCAATCCTGAGACCCTTATGATAGCATGAGATGTGATATCTCAATGCCTCTTATACCAAACCTGAGATCCTTCCGATAGCATGAGATGTGATATCTCAATGCTTCTAATACCAAACCTGAGATCCTTCCTATAATATGAGATGTGATTTCCAAATCCTTCCCCTTCCAAACCTGAGACCCTCCCTTTAGCATGAGATGTGATATCCAACTCCTTCCCATTCCAATCCTGAGACCCTTCTGATAGCATGAGATGTGATATCTCAATGCCTCTAATACCAAACCTGAGATCCTACCTCTAACATGAAATGTGATATCCATCTCCTTCCCTTTCCAAACCTGAGACCCTGCCTATAGCATGAGATGTGATATCCAGGTCCTTCCCATTCCAATCCTGAGACCCTTCCTATAGCATGTGATGTGATATCTCAATGCTTATACCAAACCTGAGACCCTTCCTATGGCATGAGATGTCATATACAACTCCTTCCCATTCCAATCCTGAGACCCTTCCTATAGCATGAGATGTGATATCTCAATGTTTATACCAAACCTGAGACCCTTCCTATAGCATGAGATGTGATATCCAACTTCTTCCCATTCCAATCCAGAGACCCTTCCTATAGCATGAGATGTGATATCTCAATGCTTATACCAAACCTGAGACCCTTCCTATAGCTTGAGATGTGATATCCAACTCCTTCCCATTCCAATCCTGTGACCCTTCCGATAGCATGAGATGTGATATCTCAAGGCCTCTAATACCAAACCTGAGATCCTTCCTCTAACATGAAATGTGATATCCAACTCCTTCCCTTTCCAAACCTGAGAACCTTCCTATAGCATGAGATATGATATCCAACTCCTTCCCATTCCAACCTGAGACCCTTCCTATAGCATGAGATGGGATATCCAACTCCTTCCAAATCCAATACTGATACCCTTCCGATAGCATGAGATGTGATATCCCAATGCTGCTACCAAACCTGAGAACCATACTATGGCATGAGATGTGATATCAAACTCCTTCCCATTCCAATCCTGAGATGCTTCCTATAGCTTGAGATGTGATATCCAACTCCTTCCCATTCCAATTCTGAGACCCTTCTTATACCATGAGACTTGATATCTCAATGCTTCTAATACCAAACCTGAGACCCGTCCTATAACATGAGATGTGATATCCAAATCCTTCCCCTTCCAAACCTTAGACTCTTCCTTTATCATGAGATGTGATATCCAACTCCTTCCCATTCCAATCCTGAGACCCTTCCGATATCATGAGATTTGTTATCTCAATGCTTCTAATATCAAACTTGAGACCCTCCCTATAGCATGAGATGTGACATCCAAGTCCTTCCCATTCCAATCCTGAGACCCTTCCTATAGCATGAGATGTGATATCTCAATGCTTCTAATACCAAACCTGAGACCTCATGCTAAAGGGAGGGTCTCAGGTTTGAAAGGGGAAGGATTTGGATATCACATCTCATGTTATAGGAAGGATCTCAGGATTGGTATTAAAAGCATTGAGATATCACATCTCATGCTATCGGAAGGATCTCAGGTTTGGTATTAGAAGCATTGAGATATCACATCTCATGCTATCGGAAGGATCTCAGGTTTGGCATTAGAAGCATTGAGATATCACATCTCATGCTATAGCAAGGGTCTCAGGTTTTGAACGGGAAGGAGTTGGATATCCCATCTCATGTTATAGGACTGGTCTCAGGTTTGGTATTAGAAGCATTGAGATATCACATTGCATGTTGTAGGAAGGGTCTCAGGTTTAGAATGGGATGGAATTGGATATCACATCTCATGTCATAGGAAGGATCTCAGGTTTGGTATTAGAAGCATTGAGATATCACATCTCATGCTATAGGAATGGTCTCAGGATTGGAATGGGAAGGAGTTGGATATTACATTCTTGCTATAGGAAGGGTCTCATGTTTGGAATGGGAAGGAGTTGGATATCACATATGGTATAGGAAGGGTCTCAGGTTTGGAACGGGAAGGAGTTGGATATCACATCTCATGTTGTAGGAAGCGTCTCAGGTTTGATATAAGCATTGAGATATCACATCTCTGCTATCGGAAGTGTCTCAGGATTGGAATGGGAAGAAGTTGGATATCCCATCTCATGTTATAGGATGGGTCTCAGGTTTGTTATTAGAATCATTGAGATATCATATTGCATGCTGTAGGAAGGGTCTAAGGATTGGAATGGGAAGGACTTGGATATCACATCTCATGCTATAGGTAGGCTCTCAGGTTTGGAAAGGGAAGGCGTTGGATATCACATCTCATGCTATAGGAAGGGTCTCAGGATTGGAATGGGAAGGAGTTGGATATCACATCTCATGCTATAGGAAGGGTCTCAGGTTTGGTATAAGCATTGAGATATCACATCTCTGCTATCGGAAGGGTCTCAGGATTGGAATGGGAAGGACTTAGATATCACATCTCATGCTATAGGGAGGTCTCAGTATTGATATTAGAAGCATTGAGATATCACATCTCAAGCTATCGGAAGGGTCTCAGGATTGGAATGGGAAGGAGTTGGATATCACATCTCATGCTATAGGAAGGGTCTCAGGTTAGGAACGGGAAGGAGTTGGATATCACATCTCATGTTATAGGAAGAGTCTCATGCTAAGACCTGATAGACCCTTCCTATAACATGAGATGGGAATATCCAACTCCTTCTCATTCCAATCCTGAGACCCTTCCCATAGCAGAGATGTGATATCTCAATGCTTATACCAAACCTGAGACCCTTCCTATAGCATGAGATGTGATATCCAACTCCTTCCCATTCCAATACTGAGACCCTTCCTATAGCATGAGATGTGATATCTCAATGCTTCTAATATCAAACTTGAGACCCTCCCTATAGCATGAGATGTGATATCCAAGTCCTTCCCATTCCAATCCTGAGACACTTCCTATAGCATGAGATGTGATATCTCAATGCTTCTAATACCAAACCTGAGACTCTTCCTATAACATGAGATGGGATATCCAACTCCTTCCCATTACAATCCTGAGACCCTTCCGAAAGCAGAGATGTGATATCTCAATGCTTATACCAAACCTGAGACCCTTCCTATGGCATGAGATGTCATATACAGATCCTTCCCATTCCAATCCTGAGACCCTTCCTATAGCATGAGATGTGATATCTCAATGCTTATACCAAACCTAAAACCCTTCCTATAGCATGAGATGTGATATCCAACTCCTTCCCATTCCAATCCTGAGACCATTCCTATAGCATGAGATGTGATATCCAATGGCTCTAATATCAAACCTGAGATCCTTCCTCTAACATTAAATGTGATATCCAACTCCTTCCCTTTCCAAACCTGAGAGCCTACCTATAGCATGAGATGTGATATCCAAGTCCTTCCCATTCCAATCCTTAGACCCTTCCTACAGCATGCAATATGATATCTCAATGATTCTAATAACAAACCTGAGACCCGTCCTATAACATGAGATGTGATATCCAACTCCTTCCCATTCCAATCCTGAGACACTTCCGATAGCAGAGATGTGATATCTCAATGCTTCTAATACCAAACCTGAGACCAGTCCTATAACATGAGATGGGATATCCAACTCCTTCCCGTTCCAAACCTGAGACCCTTCCTATAGCATGAGATGTGATATCCAACTCCTTCCCATTCCAATCCTGAGACCCTTATGATAGCATGAGATGTGATATCTCAATGCCTCTAATACCAAATCTGAGATTTTTCCGATAGCATGAGATGTGATATCTCAATGCTTCTTATACCAAACCTGAGATCCTTCCTATAACATGAGATGTGATATCCAAATCCTTCCCCTTCCAAACCTGAGACCCTCCCTTTAGCATGAGATGTGATATCCAACTCCTTCCCATTCCAACCTGAGACCCTTCCTATAGCATGAGATGGGATATCCAACTCCTTGGAATTCCAATCCTGATACCCTTCCGATAGCATGAGATTTGATATCCCAATGCTTATACCAAACCTGAGACCCATACTATGGCATGAGATGTGATATCAAACTCCTTCCCATTCTAATCCTGAAATCCTGAGACCCTTCCTATAGCTTGAGATGTGATATCCAACTCCTTCCCATTCCAATTCTGAGACCCTTCCTATACCATGAGACTTGATATCTCAATGCTTCTAATACCAAACCTGAGACCTGTCCTATAACATGAGATGTGATATCCAAATCCTTCCCCTTCCAAACCTTAGACCCTTCCTTTATCATGAGATGTGATATCCAACTCCTTCCCATTCCAATCCTGAGACCCTTCCGATATCATGAGATGTGATATCTCAATGCTTCTAATATCAAACTCGAGACCCTCCCTATAGCATGAGATGTGATATCCAAGTCCTTCCCATTCCAATCCTGAGACCCTTCCTATAGCATGGGATGTGATGTCTCAATGCTTCTAATACCAAACCTGAGACCCTTCCTTTAACATGAGATGGGAATATCCAACTCCTTCCCATTATAATCCTGAGACCCTTCCGATAGCAAACATGTGATATCTCAATGCTTATACCAAACCTGAGATCCTTCCTATAACATGAGATGTGATATCCAACTCCTTCCCATTCCAATCCTGAGACACTTCCTATAGCATGAGATGTGATATCTCACTGCTTATACCAAACCTGAGACCCTTCCTATAGCATGAGATGTGATATCCAAGTCCTTCCCATTCCAATCCTGAGACACTTCCTATAGCATGAGATGTGATATCTCAATGCTTCTAATACCAAACCTGAGACCCTTCCTATGGCATGAGATGTCATATACAGATCCTTCCCATTCCAATCCCGAGACCCTTCCTATAGCATGAGATGTGATATCTCAATGCTTATACCAAACCTAAAACCCTTCCTATAGCATGAGATGTGATATCCAACTCCTTCCCATTCCAATCCTGAGACCCTTCCTATAGCATGAGATGTGATATCCAATGGCTCTAATATCAAACCTGAGATCCTTCCTCTAACATTAAATGTGATATCCAACTCCTTCCCTTTCCAAACCTGAGAGCCTACCTATAGCATGAGATGTGATATCCAAGTCCTTCCATTCCAATCCTTAGACCCTTCCTACAGCATGCAATATGATATCTCAATGATTCTAATAACAAACCTGAGACCCGTCCTATAACATGAGATGTGATATCCAACTCCTTCCCATTCCAATCCTGAGACACTTCCGATAGCAGAGATGTGATATCTCAATGCTTCTAATACCAAACCTGAGACCAGTCCTATAACATGAGATGGGATATCCAACTCCTTCCCGTTCCAAACCTGAGACCCTTCCTATAGCATGAGTTGTGATATCCAACTCCTTCCCATCCCAATCCCGAGACACTTCCGATTGCAGAGATTTGATATCTCAATGCTTATACCAAACCTGAGACTCTTCCTATAACATGAGATGATATCCAACTCCTTCCCGTTCCAAACCTGAGACCCTTCCTATAGCATGAGATGTGATATCCAACTCCTTCCCATTCCAATCCTGAGACCCTTATGATAGCATGAGATGTGATATCTCAATGCCTCTAATACCAAATCTGAGATTCTTCCGATAGCATGAGATGTGATATCTCAATGCTTCTTATACCAAACCTGAGATCCTTCCTATAACATGAGATGTGATATCCAAATCCTTCCCCTTCCAAACCTGAGACCCTCCCTTTAGCATGAGATGTGATATCCAACTCCTTCCCATTCTAACCTGAGACCCTTCCTATAGCATGAGATGGGATATCCAACTCCTTGGAATTCCAATCCTGATACCCTTCCGATAGCATGAGATTTGATATCCCAATGCTTATACCAAACCTGAGACCCATACTATGGCATGAGATGTGATATCAAACTCCTTCCCATTCCAATCCTGAGACCCTTCCTATAGCTTGAGATGTGATATCCAACTCCTTCCCATTCCAATTCTGAGACCCTTCCTATACCATGAGACTTGATATCTCAATGCTTCTAATACCAAACCTGAGACCCGTCCTATAACATGAGATGTGATATCCAAATCCTTCCCCTTCCAAACCTTAGACCCTTCCTTTATCATGAGATGTGATATCCAACTCCTTCCCATTCCAATCCTGAGACCCTTCCGATATCATGAGATGTGATATCTCAATGCTTCTAATATCAAACTCGAGACCCTCCCTATAGCATGAGATGTGATATCCAAGTCCTTCCAATTCCAATCCTGAGACCCTTCCTATAGCATGAGATGTGATGTCTCAATGCTTCTAATACCAAACCTGAGACCCTTCCTATAACATGAGATGGGAATATCCAACTCCTTCCCATTCCAATCCTGAGACCCTTCCGAAAGCAGAGATGTGATATCTCAATGCTTATACCAAACCTGAGACCCTTCCTATGGCATGAGATGTCATATACAGATCCTTCCCATTCCAATCCTGAGACCCTTCCTATAGCATGATATGTGATATCTCAATGCTTATACCAAACCTAAAACCCTTCCTATAGCATGAGATGTGATATCCAACTCCTTCCCATTCCAATCCTGAGACCATTCCTATAGCATGAGATGTGATATCCAATGGCTCTAATATCAAACCTGAGATCCTTCCTCTAACATTAAATGTGATATCCAACTCCTTCCCTTTCCAAACCTGAGAGCCTACCTATAGCATGAGATGTGATATCCAAGTCCTTCCCATTCCAATCCTTAGACCCTTCCTACAGCATGCAATATGATATCTCAATGATTCTAATAACAAACCTGAGACCCGTCCTATAACATGAGATGTGATATCCAACTCCTTCCCATTCCAATCCTGAGACACTTCCGATAGCAGAGATGTGATATCTCAATGCTTCTAATACCAAACCTGAGACCAGTCCTATAACATGAGATGGGATATCCAACTCCTTCCCGTTCCAAACCTGAGACCCTTCCTATAGCATGAGATGTGATATCCAACTCCTTCCCATCCCAATCCTGAGACACTTCCGATTGCAGAGATTTGATATCTCAATGCTTATACCAAACCTGAAACTCTTCCTATAACATGAGATGTGATATCCAACTCCTTCCCATTCCAAACCTGAGACCCTTCCTATAGCATGAGATGTGATATCCAACTCCTTCCCATTCCAATCCTGAGACCCTTATGATAGCATGAGATGTGATATCTCAATGCCTCTAATACCAAATCTGAGATTCTTCCGATAGCATGAGATGTGATATCTCAATGCTTCTTATACCAAACCTGAGATCCTTCCTATAACATGAGATGTGATATCCAAATCCTTCCCTTTCCAAACCTGAGACCCTCCCTTTAGCATGAGATGTGATATCCAACTCCTTCCCATTCCAACCTGAGACCCTTCCTATAGCATGAGATGGGATATCCAACTCCTTGGAATTCCAATCCTGATACCCTTCCGATAGCATGAGATTTGATATCCCAATGCTTATACCAAACCTCAGACCCATACTATGGCATGAGATGTGATATCAAACTCCTTCCCATTCTAATCCTGAAATCCTGAGACCCTTCCTATAGCTTGAGATGTGATATCCAACTCCTTCCCATTCCAATTCTGAGACCCTTCCTATACCATGAGACTTGATATCTCAATGCTTCTAATACCAAACCTGAGACCCGTCCTATAACATGAGATGTGATATCCAAATCCTTCCCCTTCCAAACCTTAGACCCTTCCTTTATCATGAGATGTGATATCCAACTCCTTCCCATTCCAATCCTGAGACCCTTCCGATATCATGAGATGTGATATCTCAATGCTTCTAATATCAAACTCGAGACCCTCCCTATAGCATGAGATGTGATATCCAAGTCCTTCCCATTCCAATCCTGAGACCCTTCCTATAGCATGAGATGTGATGTCTCAATGCTTCTAATACCAAACCTGAGACCCTTCCTATAACATGAGATGGGAATATCCAACTCCTTCCCATTCCAATCCTGAGACCCTTCCGATAGCAAACATGTGATATCTCAATGCTTATACCAAACCTGAGATCCTTCCTATAACATGAGATGTGATATCCAACTCCTTCCCATTCCAATCCTGAGACACTTCCTATAGCATGAGATGTGATATCTCACTGCTTATACCAAACCTGAGACCCTTCCTATAGCATGAGATGTGATATCCAACTCCTTCCCATTCCAATCCTGAGACCCTTCCTATAGCATGAGATGTGATATCTCAATGCTTCTAATATCAAACTTGAGACCCTCCCTATAGCATGAGATGTGATATCCAAGTCCTTCCCATTCCAATCTTGAGACACTTCCTATAGCATGAGATGTGATATCTCAATGCTTCTAATACCAAACCTGAGACTCTTCCTATAACATGAGATGGGATATCCAACTCCTTCCCATTGCAATCCTGAGACCCTTCCGATAGCAGAGATGTGATATCTCAATGCTTATACCAAACCTGAGACCCTTCCTACGGCATGAGATGTCATATACAACTCCTTCCCATTCCAATCCTGAGACCCTTCCTATAGCATGAGATGTGATATCTCAATGCTTATACCAAACCTGAGACCCTTCCTATAGCATGAGATGTGATATCCAACTCCTTCCCATTCCAATCCTGAGACCCTTCCTATAGCATGAGATGTGATGTCTAAATGCTTCTAATACCAAACTTGAGATCCTTCCTATAACATGAGATGTGAAATCCAACTCCTTCCATTCCAATCCTGAGACCCTTCCTATAGCATGAGATGTGATATCTCAATGCTTATACTAAACCTGAGACCCTTCCTTTAGCATGAGATGTGATATCCAACTCCTTCCCATTGCAATCCTGAGACCCTTCCGATAGCAGAGATGTGATATCTCAATGCTTATACCAAACCTGAGACCCTTCCTACGGCATGAGATGTCATATACAACTCCTTCCCATTCCAATCCTGAGACCCTTCCTATAGCATGAGATGTGATATCTCAATGCTTATACCAAACCTGAGACCCTTCCTATAGCATGAGATGTGATATCCAACTCCTTCCCATTCCAATCCTGAGACCCTTCCTATAGCATGAGATGTGATGTCTAAATGCTTCTAATACCAAACCTGAGATCCTTCCTATAACATGAGATGTGAAATCCAACTCCTTCCATTCCAATCCTGAGACCCTTCCTATAGCATGAGATGTGATATCTCAATGCTTATACTAAACCTGAGATCCTTCCTCTAACATGAAATGTGATATCCAACTCCTTCCCTTTCCAAACCTGAGAGCCTATCCATAGCATGAGATGTGATATCCAAGTCCTTCCCATTCCAATCCTTAGACCCTTCCTACAGCATGCAATAACACTACTCACTTCAGACCTGGGAACGCCAAGTGTACGAATCATGTGAGAGTGACAAGGACTCGATATACTACACAACCTGGCGGCGGTTACAGAGCAAGACTCCTGTGTAGGCTGGTCAGTCTGCTGGATGGCCCAGAGACGCTTCCGAAGGCTTACTAGCAGGAGATGGTGAAAATGCCGAGAATAGCTGTCCCCGCTATTCCAAGGGTCGAAGTACCAGTACAGGCCTTCTGGTTCGATCAAAGGTGAAAAGGGTTTCACAAGGCGACAGCAGTGCAGAGGAGCAGTCCTTCAGCGGGTCACCAGCGATTCCTCGGTTCAGCCTCTTGGTTGCAGGATACTTGGCTCCTGTATTCCTTCGTTCGTGAGAACTCAGGAGATCGACATGGTAGTGGTGTTTCCAGCCCCCTCTTATCCACGGTTCCCTTCGCGCCAAAACGGAGGGGACCCAATGGGAGATCCGCTCATCAACACTCACACCATTCGTGGACCTATCACGGACCACGGTGGTCCCAGGCATTCACACCACCCTAGACTCTCTGGCACCCAGGATGTGTATTGGGACCAGACATCCCAGCCCACATCCTGGAGGCACACACAAGACATGTAGAAGCCTGCGAAAGCATCTGTGTTTCGCGGGAAAGCACATGCCCAAATAAGGAAGGCCCCAGGTCGGCTCGACCTGGGGAAGGTGAAGGGAGCAAGACGGTCAGCGGACAGGACAAAGGAGCCTCGTGGTCTGGCCATTTTGGGATCTAGGCCACCATTTTGGGTTAAGCGCGAGAAACGCGCTTAGCACGCCAAAAGGATCTCAAAACACAAGAAACGATCGCTGCCACCATTCCCGTCCGTGAATCACTTGCACCGATCAGTTACAATCCTGAAAGAGTATCTAGGGCCTGTAGAAGGCTAGAGACCCAAGAGAGCAGTAACTTAGCTTACAGTGCCCTCTTGTGTCATGTTGCACGAAAGCTGCAACATGATACAAGAAACTACGGAAACCAGCGTTTCCTGGTACTGACTGTCTTAAGGGCATGACAGTTTCCCCGTAAGAAAGGAGCGAAAGCCCAGAGGAGTGCGGCAGAAGGCTGCACTTCTCGGGCAAAGTCGAGAACAAGGTGAAAAACAACAGCAAAAAGTTTAGGGGTTGCCACATGGAAGGAAAATTACCTACAATTACGAAATCTTTCCTAACACTCGCCCCTCCCAGACTATGGACAGGGGGAACTAATCCACCCCTGGATGAGTCTCTTGTTCAGGTCGGTTAAACATTCTCCACAACCCATCAGCATTGCTATGTTGGACACCTGGCCTATGCTCAATAGTGAAGTCGAAGCCTTGTAGACTTATGGACCACCTAAGCAACTTTGGATTCTCCCCCTTCATGTTTATTAGCCACTTTAAGGGCTTATGGTCAGTTTGCACAGGGAAGTGGGTCCCATAGAGGTAGGGCCTCCGCTTCCTTAGGGCCCACACAACAGAGAAACATTCTTTCTCTACCGTGGACCATCTGAGCTCTCTGTCCTTAAACTGGCGACTAATAAAACCAATAGGGTGTTCCTTACCCTTCTCATCTACTTGCGATAGTACAGCTCCTATCCCAGTGTCAGAGGCGTCCGTCTGCACGATAAAAGGTCTTTGATAATCAGGGGCCCTGAGGACAGGGGCCTGGCACAAGGAGTCTTTTAAGCCATTGAAGGCCTTCTCACACTCGTCGGTCCAAGTTACCTTCTTGGGTTTCTTCAGAGTTGTGAGGGCAGTCAGAGGGGCAGCTATGGTGCCATAGTCTGCCGCAAAATTGCGGTAATACCCCGTGAGTCCTAAGAAGGCTCTCACTTGGGTTTGTGTAGTGGGGGTAGGCCAGTCTTGTACTGCTTGTACTTTACTGGGTAGAGGCTGTATCCTCCCTCCACCTACTTCATGTCCAAGGTAAAACACTGAGCCTTGTCCAATCTGGCGTTTACTAGCCTTTATGGTCAAGTGTGCTTTCTGAAGAGCCTGGAGCACAATCCCGAGGTGTTTCACATGGTCAGGTGGCACTGAAAACTGCTATATCGTCCAGATATGCAAGACAGAATTCGTCCAACCCATTCAAAACATGATGCACAAGCCTCTGGAAAGTGGCAGGTGCATTCTTCAACCCGAACGGCATTACCCGGAATTGGTAAAGGCCGTCTGGAGTAGAAAACGCTGTCTTCTCCTTGGCATGTTCTGCTAAAGCTATTTGCCAATAGCCAGCAGTGAGGTCAAACGTGCTGAGGTACTTGGAGGCACCCAAAGTATCCACCAGCTCATCTGTTCGAGGCAAGGGGTGTGCATCTTCTTGGTGACAGCATTCAGAGCCCTGTAATCCACACAGAACCTCAATTCAGAAGTGCCTGCCTTTGGAACGAAAACCACAGGGCTGGACCAAGGACTACTAGAGGGTTCAATCACCCCAAGGTCTAACATCTTGTTGACCTCGGTCTTAATATAAGACCGTACTTTGTCTGACATCCTGTATCCCCTACTTTTGGTAGGTACACTGTCTCCTGTGTCTATGTTATGTTTGCACCAAGGTGTCAAACCAGGCGACTGTGAAAACAGGGGGGAAAACTGCCTAAGCAAACTTTTCACCTCAGCCTGCTGATCAGAAGTCAGGTGAGGGGCCACTCGGACACCCTCAAAGGAGCTATCTGAAGGACCGCTTTGGAACAGGTCGGGGAGAGGTTCAGACTCCTCTTCCTCAACATCTGAAGCCAGTAACAGTGCTGCGATTTTGACTCTTGGGACGAAAGCCTTCAGCCTATTCACGTGAAACACTTTTGGAGCCTGTCCAGGCCTTCCAAGGTCCACTAAATAGTTAACCTCACCCAGGGGCTCCACCACTGTGTAAGGGCCTGACCATTTGTCCTGTAAAGCTCAAGGCCTTATGGGATTCATGATCAGGACTTGCTGACCAGGTGTAAAGTTGATGAGGGAAGCTTTCTGGTCGTACCAATGTTTCACCAGCGCTTGTACTGCCTTCAATTTATCACTAGCCAAGCCCATCAGAAGTACCATCCGTTTTCTGAGCCCTAGCACATAATCAACTACGTTGGTAGTAACAGGGGGAGTGGGCATCTCCCATCCCTCTTTGACTATGGCTAAGGGTCCCCGTACAGGATGACCAAACAGAAGTTTGAAGGGGCTGAAGCCAACACCCTCCTGTGGTACCTCTCGGTAGGCAAACAGTAAGCATGGTAAAAGAAGATAATACCAAACCTGAGATCCTACCTCTAACATGAAATGAGATATCCAACTCTTTCCCCTTCCAAACCTGAGAGCCTTCCTATAGCATGAGATGTGATATCCAAGTCCTTCCCATTCCAATACTGAGACCCTTCCTATAGCTTGAGATGTGATATCCAACTCCTTCCCATTCCAATTCTGAGACCCTTCCTATAGCATGAGATGTGATATCTCAATGCTTATACCAAACCAGAGAGCCTACCTATAGCATGAGATGTGATATCCAAGTCCATCCCATTCCAATCCTTAGACCCTTCCTACAGCATGCGATGTGATATCTCAATGATTCTAATACCAAACCAGAGACTCTTCCTATAACATGAGATGGGATATCCAACTCCTTCCCATTCCAATTCTGAGACCCTTCCTATACTATGAGACTTGATATCTCAATGCTTCTAATACCAAACCTGAGACCCGTAATATAACATGAGATGTGATATCCAAATCCTTCCCCTTCCAAACCTTAGACCCTTCCTTTATCATGAGATGTGATATCCAACTCCTTCCCATTCCAATCCTGAGACCCTTCCGATATCATGAGATGTGATATATCAAAGCTTCTAATATCAAACTTGAGACCCTCCCTATAGCATGAGATGTGATATCCAAGCCCTTCCCATTCTAATCCTGAGACCCTTCCTATAGCATGAGATGTGATATCTCAATGCTTCTAATACCAAACCTGAGACCCTTCCTATAACATGAGATGGGAATATCCAACTCCTTCCCATTCCAATCTTGAGACCCTTCCGATAGCAGAGATGTGATATCTCAATGCTTATACCAAACCTGAGATCCTTCCTATAACATGAGATGTGATATCCAACTCCTTCCCATTCCAATCCTGAGACACTTCCTATAGCATGAGATGTGATATCTCACTGCTTATACCAAACCTGAGACCCTTCCCATAGCAGGAGATGTGATATCCAACTCCTTCCCATTCCAATCCTCAGACCCTTCCTATAGCATGAGATTTGATATCCCAATGCTTATACCAAACCTGAGACCCATACTATGGCATGAGATGTGATATCAAACTCCTTCCCATTCCAATCCTGAGACCCTTCCTATAGCTTGAGATGTGATATCCAACTCCTTCCCATTCCAATTCTGAGACCCTTCCTATACCATGAGACTTGATATCTCAATGCTTCTAATACCAAACCTGAGACCCGTCCTATAACATGAGATGTGATATCCAAATCCTTCCCCTTCCAAACCTTAGACCCTTCCTTTATCATGAGATGTGATATCCAACTCCTTCCCATTCCAATCCTGAGACCCTTCCGATATCATGAGATGTGATATCTCAATGCTTCTAATATCAAACTCGAGACCCTCCCTATAGCATGAGATGTGATATCCAAGTCCTTCCAATTCCAATCCTGAGACCCTTCCTATAGCATGAGATGTGATGTCTCAATGCTTCTAATACCAAACCTGAGACCCTTCCTATAACATGAGATGGGAATATCCAACTCCTTCCCATTCCAATCCTGAGACCCTTCCGAAAGCAGAGATGTGATATCTCAATGCTTATACCAAACCTGAGACCCTTCCTATGGCATGAGATGTCATATACAGATCCTTCCCATTCCAATCCTGAGACCCTTCCTATAGCATGAGATGTGATATCTCAATGCTTCTAATATCAAACTTGAGACCCTCCCTATAGCATGAGATGTGATATCCAAGTCCTTCCCATTCCAATCTTGAGACACTTCCTATAGCATGAGATGTGATATCTCAATGCTTCTAATACCAAACCTGAGACTCTTCCTATAACATGAGATGGGATATCCAACTCCTTCCCATTGCAATCCTGAGACCCTTCCGATAGCAGAGATGTGATATCTCAATGCTTATACCAAACCTGAGACCCTTCCTACGGCATGAGATGTCATATACAACTCCTTCCCATTCCAATCCTGAGACCCTTCCTATAGCATGAGATGTGATATCTCAATGCTTATACCAAACCTGAGACCCTTCCTATAGCATGAGATGTGATATCCAACTCCTTCCCATTCCAATCCTGAGACCCTTCCTATAGCATGAGATGTGATGTCTAAATGCTTCTAATACCAAACTTGAGATCCTTCCTATAACATGAGATGTGAAATCCAACTCCTTCCATTCCAATCCTGAGACCCTTCCTATAGCATGAGATGTGATATCTCAATGCTTATACTAAACCTGAGACCCTTCCTTTAGCATGAGATGTGATATCCAACTCCTTCCCATTGCAATCCTGAGACCCTTCCGATAGCAGAGATGTGATATCTCAATGCTTATACCAAACCTGAGACCCTTCCTACGGCATGAGATGTCATATACAACTCCTTCCCATTCCAATCCTGAGACCCTTCCTATAGCATGAGATGTGATATCTCAATGCTTATACCAAACCTGAGACCCTTCCTATAGCATGAGATGTGATATCCAACTCCTTCCCATTCCAATCCTGAGACCCTTCCTATAGCATGAGATGTGATGTCTAAATGCTTCTAATACCAAACCTGAGATCCTTCCTATAACATGAGATGTGAAATCCAACTCCTTCCATTACAATCCTGAGACCCTTCCTATAGCATGAGATGTGATATCTCAATGCTTATACTAAACCTGAGATCCTTCCTCTAACATGAAATGTGATATCCAACTCCTTCCCTTTCCAAACCTGAGAGCCTATCCATAGCATGAGATGTGATATCCAAGTCCTTCCCATTCCAATCCTTAGACCCTTCCTACAGCATGCAATAACACTACTCACTTCAGACCTGGGAACGCCAAGTGTACGAATCATGTGAGAGTGACAAGGACTCGATATACTACACAACCTGGCGGCGGTTACAGAGCAAGACTCCTGTGTAGGCTGGTCAGTCTGCTGGATGGCCCAGAGACGCTTCCGAAGGCTTACTAGCAGGAGATGGTGAAAATGCCGAGAATAGCTGTCCCCGCTATTCCAAGGGTCGAAGTACCAGTACAGGCCTTCTGGTTCGATCAAAGGTGAAAAGGGTTTCACAAGGCGACAGCAGTGCAGAGGAGCAGTCCTTCAGCGGGTCACCAGCGATTCCTCGGTTCAGCCTCTTGGTTGCAGGATACTTGGCTCCTGTATTCCTTCGTTCGTGAGAACTCAGGAGATCGACATGGTAGTGGTGTTTCCAGCCCCCTCTTATCCACGGTTCCCTTCGCGCCAAAACGGAGGGGACCCAATGGGAGATCCGCTCATCAACACTCACACCATTCGTGGACCTATCACGGACCACGGTGGTCCCAGGCATTCACACCACCCTAGACTCTCTGGCACCCAGGATGTGTATTGGGACCAGACATCCCAGCCCACATCCTGGAGGCACACACAAGACATGTAGAAGCCTGCGAAAGCATCTGTGTTTCGCGGGAAAGCACATGCCCAAATAAGGAAGGCCCCAGGTCGGCTCGACCTGGGGAAGGTGAAGGGAGCAAGACGGTCAGCGGACAGGACAAAGGAGCCTCGTGGTCTGGCCATTTTGGGATCTAGGCCACCATTTTGGGTTAAGCGCGAGAAACGCGCTTAGCACGCCAAAAGGATCTCAAAACACAAGAAACGATCGCTGCCACCATTCCCGTCCGTGAATCACTTGCACCGATCAGTTACAATCCTGAAAGAGTATCTAGGGCCTGTAGAAGGCTAGAGACCCAAGAGAGCAGTAACTTAGCTTACAGTGCCCTCTTGTGTCATGTTGCACGAAAGCTGCAACATGATACAAGAAACTACGGAAACCAGCGTTTCCTGGTACTGACTGTCTTAAGGGCATGACAGTTTCCCCGTAAGAAAGGAGCGAAAGCCCAGAGGAGTGCGGCAGAAGGCTGCACTTCTCGGGCAAAGTCGAGAACAAGGTGAAAAACAACAGCAAAAAGTTTAGGGGTTGCCACATGGAAGGAAAATTACCTACAATTACGAAATCTTTCCTAACACTCGCCCCTCCCAGACTATGGACAGGGGGAACTAATCCACCCCTGGATGAGTCTCTTGTTCAGGTCGGTTAAACATTCTCCACAACCCATCAGCATTGCTATGTTGGACACCTGGCCTATGCTCAATAGTGAAGTCGAAGCCTTGTAGACTTATGGACCACCTAAGCAACTTTGGATTCTCCCCCTTCATGTTTATTAGCCACTTTAAGGGCTTATGGTCAGTTTGCACAGGGAAGTGGGTCCCATAGAGGTAGGGCCTCAGCTTCCTTAGGGCCCACACAACAGAGAAACATTCTTTCTCTACCGTGGACCATCTGAGCTCTCTGTCCTTAAACTGGCGACTAATAAAACCAATAGGGTGTTCCTTACCCTTCTCATCTACTTGCGATAGTACAGCTCCTATCCCAGTGTCAGAGGCGTCCGTCTGCACGATAAAAGGTCTTTGATAATCAGGGGCCCTGAGGACAGGGGCCTGGCACAAGGAGTCTTTTAAGCCATTGAAGGCCTTCTCACACTCGTCGGTCCAAGTTACCTTCTTGGGTTTCTTCAGAGTTGTGAGGGCAGTCAGAGGGGCAGCTATGGTGCCATAGTCTGCCGCAAAATTGCGGTAATACCCCGTGAGTCCTAAGAAGGCTCTCACTTGGGTTTGTGTAGTGGGGGTAGGCCAGTCTTGTACTGCTTGTACTTTACTGGGTAGAGGCTGTATCCTCCCTCCACCTACTTCATGTCCAAGGTAAAACACTGAGCCTTGTCCAATCTGGCGTTTACTAGCCTTTATGGTCAAGTGTGCTTTCTGAAGAGCCTGGAGCACAATCCCGAGGTGTTTCACATGGTCAGGTGGCACTGAAAACTGCTATATCGTCCAGATATGCAAGACAGAATTCGTCCAACCCATTCAAAACATGATGCACAAGCCTCTGGAAAGTGGCAGGTGCATTCTTCAACCCGAACGGCATTACCCGGAATTGGTAAAGGCCGTCTGGAGTAGAAAACGCTGTCTTCTCCTTGGCATGTTCTGCTAAAGCTATTTGCCAATAGCCAGCAGTGAGGTCAAACGTGCTGAGGTACTTGGAGGCACCCAAAGTATCCACCAGCTCATCTGTTCGAGGCAAGGGGTGTGCATCTGTCTTGGTGACAGCATTCAGAGCCCTGTAATCCACACAGAACCTCAATTCAGAAGTGCCTGCCTTTGGAACGAAAACCACAGGGCTGGACCAAGGACTACTAGAGGGTTCAATCACCCCAAGGTCTAACATCTTGTTGACCTCGGTCTTAATATAAGACCGTACTTTGTCTGACATCCTGTATCCCCTACTTTTGGTAGGTACACTGTCTCCTGTGTCTATGTTATGTTTGCACCAAGGTGTCAAACCAGGCGACTGTGAAAACAGGGGGGAAAACTGCCTAAGCAAACTTTTCACCTCAGCCTGCTGATCAGAAGTCAGGTGAGGGGCCACTCGGACACCCTCAAAGGAGCTATCTGAAGGACCGCTTTGGAACAGGTCGGGGAGAGGTTCAGACTCCTCTTCCTCAACATCTGAAGCCAGTAACAGTGCTGCGATTTTGACTCTTGGGACGAAAGCCTTCAGCCTATTCACGTGAAACACTTTTGGAGCCTGTCCAGGCCTTCCAAGGTCCACTAAATAGTTAACCTCACCCAGGGGCTCCACCACTGTGTAAGGGCCTGACCATTTGTCCTGTAAAGCTCAAGGCCTTATGGGATTCATGATCAGGACTTGCTGACCAGGTGTAAAGTTGATGAGGGAAGCTTTCTGGTCGTACCAATGTTTCACCAGCGCTTGTACTGCCTTCAATTTATCACTAGCCAAGCCCATCAGAAGTACCATCCGTTTTCTGAGCCCTAGCACATAATCAACTACGTTGGTAGTAACAGGGGGAGTGGGCATCTCCCATCCCTCTTTGACTATGGCTAAGGGTCCCCGTACAGGATGACCAAACAGAAGTTTGAAGGGGCTGAAGCCAACACCCTCCTGTGGTACCTCTCGGTAGGCAAACAGTAAGCATGGTAAAAGAAGATAATACCAAACCTGAGATCCTACCTCTAACATGAAATGAGATATCCAACTCTTTCCCCTTCCAAACCTGAGAGCCTTCCTATAGCATGAGATGTGATATCCAAGTCCTTCCCATTCCAATACTGAGACCCTTCCTATAGCTTGAGATGTGATATCCAACTCCTTCCCATTCCAATTCTGAGACCCTTCCTATAGCATGAGATGTGATATCTCAATGCTTATACCAAACCTGAGAGCCTACCTATAGCATGAGATGTGATATCCAAGTCCATCCCATTCCAATCCTTAGACCCTTCCTACAGCATGCGATGTGATATCTCAATGATTCTAATACCAAACCAGAGACTCTTCCTATAACATGAGATGGGATATCCAACTCCTTCCCATTCCAATTCTGAGACCCTTCCTATACTATGAGACTTGATATCTCAATGCTTCTAATACCAAACCTGAGACCCGTAATATAACATGAGATGTGATATCCAAATCCTTCCCCTTCCAAACCTTAGACCCTTCCTTTATCATGAGATGTGATATCCAACTCCTTCCCATTCCAATCCTGAGACCCTTCCGATATCATGAGATGTGATATCTCAAAGCTTCTAATATCAAACTTGAGACCCTCCCTATAGCATGAGATGTGATATCCAAGCCCTTCCCATTCTAATCCTGAGACCCTTCCTATAGCATGAGATGTGATATCTCAATGCTTCTAATACCAAACCTGAGACCCTTCCTATAACATGAGATGGGAATATCCAACTCCTTCCCATTCCAATCTTGAGACCCTTCCGATAGCAGAGATGTGATATCTCAATGCTTATACCAAACCTGAGATCCTTCCTATAACATGAGATGTGATATCCAACTCCTTCCCATTCCAATCCTGAGACACTTCCTATAGCATGAGATGTGATATCTCACTGCTTATACCAAACCTGAGACCCTTCCCATAGCAGGAGATGTGATATCCAACTCCTTCCCATTCCAATCCTCAGACCCTTCCTATAGCATGAGATTTGATATCCCAATGCTTATACCAAACCTGAGACCCATACTATGGCATGAGATGTGATATCAAACTCCTTCCCATTCCAATCCTGAGACCCTTCCTATAGCTTGAGATGTGATATCCAACTCCTTCCCATTCCAATTCTGAGACCCTTCCTATACCATGAGACTTGATATCTCAATGCTTCTAATACCAAACCTGAGACCCGTCCTATAACATGAGATGTGATATCCAAATCCTTCCCCTTCCAAACCTTAGACCCTTCCTTTATCATGAGATGTGATATCCAACTCCTTCCCATTCCAATCCTGAGACCCTTCCGATATCATGAGATGTGATATCTCAATGCTTCTAATATCAAACTCGAGACCCTCCCTATAGCATGAGATGTGATATCCAAGTCCTTCCAATTCCAATCCTGAGACCCTTCCTATAGCATGAGATGTGATGTCTCAATGCTTCTAATACCAAACCTGAGACCCTTCCTATAACATGAGATGGGAATATCCAACTCCTTCCCATTCCAATCCTGAGACCCTTCCGAAAGCAGAGATGTGATATCTCAATGCTTATACCAAACCTGAGACCCTTCCTATGGCATGAGATGTCATATACAGATCCTTCCCATTCCAATCCTGAGACCCTTCCTATAGCATGAGATGTGATATCTCAATGCTTATACCAAACCTAAAACCCTTCCTATAGCATGAGATGTGATATCCAACTCCTTCCCATTCCAATCCTGAGACCATTCCTATAGCATGAGATGTGATATCCAATGGCTCTAATATCAAACCTGAGATCCTTCCTCTAACATTAAATGTGATATCCAACTCCTTCCCTTTCCAAACCTGAGAGCCTACCTATAGCATGAGATGTGATATCCAAGTCCTTCCTATTCCAATCCTTAGACCCTTCCTACAGCATGCAATATGATATCTCAATGATTCTAATAACAAACCTGAGACCCGTCCTATAACATGAGATGTGATATCCAACTCCTTCCCATTCCAATCCTGAGACACTTCCGATAGCAGAGATGTGATATCTCAATGCTTCTAATACCAAACCTGAGACCAGTCCTATAACATGAGATGGGATATCCAACTCCTTCCCGTTCCAAACCTGAGACCCTTCCTATAGCATGAGATGTGATATCCAACTCCTTCCCATCCCAATCCTGAGATACTTCCGATTGCAGAGATTTGATATCTCAATGCTTATACCAAACCTGAAACTCTTCCTATAACATGAGATGTGATATCCAACTCCTTCCCATTCCAAACCTGAGACCCTTCCTATAGCATGAGATGTGATATCCAACTCCTTCCCATTCCAATCCTGAGACCCTTATGATAGCATGAGATGTGATATCTCAATGCCTCTAATACCAAATCTGAGATTCTTCCGATAGCATGAGATGTGATATCTCAATGCTTCTTATACCAAACCTGAGATCCTTCCTATAACATGAGATGTGATATCCAAATCCTTCCCCTTCCAAACCTGAGACCCTCCCTTTAGCATGAGATGTGATATCCAACTCCTTCCCATTCCAACCTGAGACCCTTCCTATAGCATGAGATGGGATATCCAACTCCTTGGAATTCCAATCCTGATACCCTTCCGATAGCATGAGATTTGATATCCCAATGCTTATACCACACCTGAGACCCATACTATGGCATGAGATGTGATATCAAACTCCTTCCCATTCTAATCCTGAAATCCTGAGACCCTTCCTATAGCTTGAGATGTGATATCCAACTCCTTCCCATTCCAATTCTGAGACCCTTCCTATACCATGAGACTTGATATCTCAATGCTTCTAATACCAAACCTGAGACCCGTCCTATAACATGAGATGTGATATCCAAATCCTTCCCCTTCCAAACCTTAGACCCTTCCTTTATCATGAGATGTGATATCCAACTCCTTCCCATTCCAATCCTGAGACCCTTCCGATATCATGAGATGTGATATCTCAATGCTTCTAATATCAAACTCGAGACCCTCCCTATAGCATGAGATGTGATATCCAAGTCCTTCCCATTCCAATCCTGAGACCCTTCCTATAGCATGAGATGTGATGTCTCAATGCTTCTAATACCAAACCTGAGTCCCTTCCTATAACATGAGATGGGAATATCCAACTCCTTCCCATTCCAATCCTGAGACCCTTCCGATAGCAAACATGTGATATCTCAATGCTTATACCAAACCTGAGATCCTTCCTATAACATGAGATGTGATATCCAACTCCTTCCCATTCCAATCCTGAGACACTTCCTATAGCATGAGATGTGATATCTCAATGCTGATACCAAACCTAAAACCCTTCCTATAGCATGAGATGTGATATCCAACTCCTTCCCATTCCAATCCTTAGACCCTTCCTAGCATGAGATGTGATATCCAATGGCTCTAATATCAAACCTGAGATCCTTCCTCTAACATTAAATGTGATATCCAACTCCTTCCCTTTCCAAACCTGAGAGCCTACCTATAGCATGAGATGTGATATCCAAGTCCTTCCATTCCAATCCTTAGACCCTTCCTACAGCATGCAATATGATATCTCAATGATTCTTATAACAAACCTGAGACCCGTCCTATAACATGAGATGTGATATCCAACTCCTTCCCATTCCAATCCTGAGACACTTCCGATAGCAGAGATGTGATATCTCAATGCTTCTAATACCAAACCTGAGACCAGTCCTATAACATGAGATGGGATATCCAACTCCTTCCCGTTCCAAACCTGAGACCCTTCCTATAGCATGAGATGTGATATCCAACTCCTTCCCATCCCAATCCTGAGACACTTCCGATTGCAGAGATTTGATATCTCAATGCTTATACCAAACCTGAGACTCTTCCTATAACATGAGATGTGATATCCAACTCCTTCCCGTTCCAAACCTGAGACCCTTCCTATAGCATTAGATGTGATATCCAACTCCTTCCCATTCCAATCCTGAGACCCTTATGATAGCATGAGATGTGATATCTCAATGCCTCTAATACCAAATCTGAGATTCTTCCGATAGCATGAGATGTGATATCTCAATGCTTCTTATACCAAACCTGAGATCCTTCCTATAACATGAGATGTGATATCCAAATCCTTCCCCTTCCAAACCTGAGACCCTCCCTTTAGCATGAGATGTGATATCCAACTCCTTCCCATTCCAACCTGAGACCCTTCCTATAGCATGAGATGGGATATCCAACTCCTTGGAATTCCAATCCTGATACCCTTCCGATAGCATGAGATTTGATATCCCAATGCTTATACCAAACCTGAGACCCATACTATGGCATGAGATGTGATATCAAACTCCTTCCCATTCCAATCCTGAGACCCTTCCTATAGCTTGAGATGTGATATCCAACTCCTTCCCATTCCAATTCTGAGACCCTTCCTATACCATGAGACTTGATATCTCAATGCTTCTAATACCAAACCTGAGACCCGTCCTATAACATGAGATGTGATATCCAAATCCTTCCCCTTCCAAACCTTAGACCCTTCCTTTATCATGAGATGTGATATCCAACTCCTTCCCATTCCAATCCTGAGACCCTTCCGATATCATGAGATGTGATATCTCAATGCTTCTAATACCAAACCTGAGACCCTTCCTATAACATGAGATGGGAATATCCAGCTCCTTCCCATTCCAATCCTGAGACCCTTCCGATAGCAAACATGTGATATCTCAATGCTTATACCAAACCTGAGATCCTTCCTATAACATGAGATGTGATATCCAAATCCTTCCCCTTCCAAACCTTAGACCCTTCCTTTATCATGAGATGTGATATCCAACTCCTTCCCATTCCAATCCTGAGACCCTTCCGATATCATGAGATGTGATATCTCAATGCTTCTAATATCAAACTCGAGACCCTCCCTATAGCATGAGATGTGATATCCAAGTCCTTCCCATTCCAATCCTGAGACCCTTCCTATAGCATGAGATGTGATGTCTCAATGCTTCTAATACCAAACCTGAGACCCTTCCTATAACATGAGATGGGAATATCCAACTCCTTCCCATTCCAATCCTGAGACCCTTCCGATAGCAAACATGTGATATCTCAATGCTTATACCAAACCTGAGATCCTTCCTATAACATGAGATGTGATATCCAACTCCTTCCCATTCCAATCCTGAGACACTTCCTATAGCATGAGATGTGATATCTCACTGCTTATACCAAACCTGAGACCCTTCCTATAGCATGAGATGTGATATCCAACTCCTTCCCATTCCAATCCTGAGACCCTTCCTATAGCATGAGATGTGATATCTCAATGCTTCTAATATCAAACTTGAGACCCTCCCTATAGCATGAGATGTGATATCCAAGTCCTTCCCATTCCAATCTTGAGACACTTCCTATAGCATGAGATGTGATATCTCAATGCTTCTAATACCAAACCTGAGACTCTTCCTATAACATGAGATGGGATATCCAACTCCTTCCCATTGCAATCCTGAGACCCTTCCGATAGCAGAGATGTGATATCTCAATGCTTATACCAAACCTGAGACCCTTCCTACGGCATGAGATGTCATATACAACTCCTTCCCATTCCAATCCTGAGACCCTTCCTATAGCATGAGATGTGATATCTCAATGCTTATACTAAACCTGAGACCCTTCCTATAGCATGAGATGTGATATCCAACTCCTTCCCATTCCAATCCTGAGACCCTTCCTATAGCATGAGATGTGATGTCTAAATGCTTCTAATACCAAACCTGAGATCCTTCCTATAACATGAGATGTGAAATCCAACTCCTTCCATTCCAATCCTGAGACCCTTCCTATAGCATGAGATGTGATATCTCAATGCTTATACCACACCTGAGACCCATACTATGGCATGAGATGTGATATCAAACTCCTTCCCATTCTAATCCTGAAATCCTGAGACCCTTCCTATAGCTTGAGATGTGATATCCAACTCCTTCCCATTCCAATTCTGAGACCCTTCCTATACCATGAGACTTGATATCTCAATGCTTCTAATACCAAACCTGAGACCCGTCCTATAACATGAGATGTGATATCCAAATCCTTCCCCTTCCAAACCTTAGACCCTTCCTTTATCATGAGATGTGATATCCAACTCCTTCCCATTCCAATCCTGAGACCCTTCCGATATCATGAGATGTGATATCTCAATGCTTCTAATATCAAACTCGAGACCCTCCCTATAGCATGAGATGTGATATCCAAGTCCTTCCCATTCCAATCCTGAGACCCTTCCTATAGCATGAGATGTGATGTCTCAATGCTTCTAATACCAAACCTGAGTCCCTTCCTATAACATGAGATGGGAATATCCAACTCCTTCCCATTCCAATCCTGAGACCCTTCCGATAGCAAACATGTGATATCTCAATGCTTATACCAAACCTGAGATCCTTCCTATAACATGAGATGTGATATCCAACTCCTTCCCATTCCAATCCTGAGACACTTCCTATAGCATGAGATGTGATATCTCAATGCTGATACCAAACCTAAAACCCTTCCTATAGCATGAGATGTGATATCCAACTCCTTCCCATTCCAATCCTTAGACCCTTCCTAGCATGAGATGTGATATCCAATGGCTCTAATATCAAACCTGAGATCCTTCCTCTAACATTAAATGTGATATCCAACTCCTTCCCTTTCCAAACCTGAGAGCCTACCTATAGCATGAGATGTGATATCCAAGTCCTTCCATTCCAATCCTTAGACCCTTCCTACAGCATGCAATATGATATCTCAATGATTCTTATAACAAACCTGAGACCCGTCCTATAACATGAGATGTGATATCCAACTCCTTCCCATTCCAATCCTGAGACACTTCCGATAGCAGAGATGTGATATCTCAATGCTTCTAATACCAAACCTGAGACCAGTCCTATAACATGAGATGGGATATCCAACTCCTTCCCGTTCCAAACCTGAGACCCTTCCTATAGCATGAGATGTGATATCCAACTCCTTCCCATCCCAATCCTGAGACACTTCCGATTGCAGAGATTTGATATCTCAATGCTTATACCAAACCTGAGACTCTTCCTATAACATGAGATGTGATATCCAACTCCTTCCCGTTCCAAACCTGAGACCCTTCCTATAGCATTAGATGTGATATCCAACTCCTTCCCATTCCAATCCTGAGACCCTTATGATAGCATGAGATGTGATATCTCAATGCCTCTAATACCAAATCTGAGATTCTTCCGATAGCATGAGATGTGATATCTCAATGCTTCTTATACCAAACCTGAGATCCTTCCTATAACATGAGATGTGATATCCAAATCCTTCCCCTTCCAAACCTGAGACCCTCCCTTTAGCATGAGATGTGATATCCAACTCCTTCCCATTCCAACCTGAGACCCTTCCTATAGCATGAGATGGGATATCCAACTCCTTGGAATTCCAATCCTGATACCCTTCCGATAGCATGAGATTTGATATCCCAATGCTTATACCAAACCTGAGACCCATACTATGGCATGAGATGTGATATCAAACTCCTTCCCATTCCAATCCTGAGACCCTTCCTATAGCTTGAGATGTGATATCCAACTCCTTCCCATTCCAATTCTGAGACCCTTCCTATACCATGAGACTTGATATCTCAATGCTTCTAATACCAAACCTGAGACCCGTCCTATAACATGAGATGTGATATCCAAATCCTTCCCCTTCCAAACCTTAGACCCTTCCTTTATCATGAGATGTGATATCCAACTCCTTCCCATTCCAATCCTGAGACCCTTCCGATATCATGAGATGTGATATCTCAATGCTTCTAATACCAAACCTGAGACCCTTCCTATAACATGAGATGGGAATATCCAGCTCCTTCCCATTCCAATCCTGAGACCCTTCCGATAGCAAACATGTGATATCTCAATGCTTATACCAAACCTGAGATCCTTCCTATAACATGAGATGTGATATCCAAATCCTTCCCCTTCCAAACCTTAGACCCTTCCTTTATCATGAGATGTGATATCCAACTCCTTCCCATTCCAATCCTGAGACCCTTCCGATATCATGAGATGTGATATCTCAATGCTTCTAATATCAAACTCGAGACCCTCCCTATAGCATGAGATGTGATATCCAAGTCCTTCCCATTCCAATCCTGAGACCCTTCCTATAGCATGAGATGTGATGTCTCAATGCTTCTAATACCAAACCTGAGACCCTTCCTATAACATGAGATGGGAATATCCAACTCCTTCCCATTCCAATCCTGAGACCCTTCCGATAGCAAACATGTGATATCTCAATGCTTATACCAAACCTGAGATCCTTCCTATAACATGAGATGTGATATCCAACTCCTTCCCATTCCAATCCTGAGACACTTCCTATAGCATGAGATGTGATATCTCACTGCTTATACCAAACCTGAGACCCTTCCTATAGCATGAGATGTGATATCCAACTCCTTCCCATTCCAATCCTGAGACCCTTCCTATAGCATGAGATGTGATATCTCAATGCTTCTAATATCAAACTTGAGACCCTCCCTATAGCATGAGATGTGATATCCAAGTCCTTCCCATTCCAATCTTGAGACACTTCCTATAGCATGAGATGTGATATCTCAATGCTTCTAATACCAAACCTGAGACTCTTCCTATAACATGAGATGGGATATCCAACTCCTTCCCATTGCAATCCTGAGACCCTTCCGATAGCAGAGATGTGATATCTCAATGCTTATACCAAACCTGAGACCCTTCCTACGGCATGAGATGTCATATACAACTCCTTCCCATTCCAATCCTGAGACCCTTCCTATAGCATGAGATGTGATATCTCAATGCTTATACTAAACCTGAGACCCTTCCTATAGCATGAGATGTGATATCCAACTCCTTCCCATTCCAATCCTGAGACCCTTCCTATAGCATGAGATGTGATGTCTAAATGCTTCTAATACCAAACCTGAGATCCTTCCTATAACATGAGATGTGAAATCCAACTCCTTCCATTCCAATCCTGAGACCCTTCCTATAGCATGAGATGTGATATCTCAATGCTTATACTAAACCTGAGACCCTTCCTTTAGCATGAGATGTGATATCCAACTCCTTCCCATTCCAATCCTGAGACCCTTCCTATAGCATGAGATGTGATATCTCAATGCCTCTAATACCAAACCTGAGATCCTTCCTCTAACATGAAATGTGATATCCAACTCCTTCCCTTTCCAAACCTGAGAGCCTATCCATAGCATGAGATGTGATATCCAAGTCCTTCCCATTCCAATCCTTAGACCCTTCCTACAGCATGCAATAACACTACTCACTTCAGACCTGGGAACGCCAAGTGTACGAATCATGTGAGAGTGACAAGGACTCGATATACTACACAACCTGGCGGCGGTTACAGAGCAAGACTCCTGTGTAGGCTGGTCAGTCTGCTGGATGGCCCAGAGACGCTTCCGAAGGCTTACTAGCAGGAGATGGTGAAAATGCCGAGAATAGCTGTCCCCGCTATTCCAAGGGTCGAAGTACCAGTACAGGCCTTCTGGTTCGATCAAAGGTGAAAAGGGTTTCACAGGGCGACAGCAGTGCAGAGGAGCAGTCCTTCAGCGGGTCATCAGCGATTCCTCGGTTCAGCCTCTTGGTTGCAGGATACTTGGCTCCTGTATTCCTTCGTTCGTGAGAACTCAGGAGATCGACATGGTAGTGGTGTTTCCAGCCCCCTCTTATCCACGGTTCCCTTCGCGCCAAAACGGAGGAGACCCAATGGGAGATCCGCTCATCAACACTCACACCATTCGTGGACCTATCATGGTCCACGGTGGTCCCAGGCATTCACACCACCCTAGACTCTCTGGCACCCAGGATGTGTATTGGGACCAGACATCCCAGCCCACATCCTGGAGGCACACACAAGACATGTAGAAGCCTGCGAAAGCATCTGTGTTTCGCGGGAAAGCACATGCCCAAATAAGGAAGGCCCCAGGTCGGCTCGACCTGGGGAAGGTGAAGGGAGCAAGACGGTCAGCGGACAGGACAAAGGAGCCTCGTGGTCTGGCCATTTTGGGATCTAGGCCACCATTTTGGGTTAAGCGCGAGAAACGCGCTTAGCACGCCAAAAGGATCTCAAAACACAAGAAACGATCGCTGCCACCATTCCCGTCCGTGAATCACTTGCACCGATCAGTTACAATCCTGAAAGAGTATCTAGGGCCTGTAGAAGGCTAGAGACCCAAGAGAGCAGTAACTTAGCTTACAGTGCCCTCTTGTGTCATGTTGCACGAAAGCTGCAACATGATACAAGAAACTACGGAAACCAGCGTTTCCTGGTACTGACTGTCTTAAGGGCATGACAGTTTCCCCGTAAGAAAGGAGCGAAAGCCCAGAGGAGTGCGGCAGAAGGCTGCACTTCTCGGGCAAAGTCGAGAACAAGGTGAAAAACAACAGCAAAAAGTTTAGGGGTTGCCACATGGAAGGAAAATTACCTACAATTACGAAATCTTTCCTAACACTCGCCCCTCCCAGACTATGGACAGGGGGAACTAATCCACCCCTGGATGAGTCTCTTGTTCAGGTCGGTTAAACATTCTCCACAACCCATCAGCATTGCTATGTTGGACACCTGGCCTATGCTCAATAGTGAAGTCGAAGCCTTGTAGACTTATGGACCACCTAAGCAACTTTGGATTCTCCCCCTTCATGTTTATTAGCCACTTTAAGGGCTTATGGTCAGTTTGCACAGTGAAGTGGGTCCCATAGAGGTAGGGCCTCAGCTTCCTTAGGGCCCACACAACAGAGAAACATTCTTTCTCTACCGTGGACCATCTGAGCTCTCTGTCCTTAAACTGGCGACTAATAAAACCAATAGGGTGTTCCTTACCCTTCTCATCTACTTGCGATAGTACAGCTCCTATCCCAGTGTCAGAGGCGTCCGTCTGCACGATAAAAGGTCTTTGATAATCAGGGGCCCTGAGGACAGGGGCCTGGCACAAGGAGTCTTTTAAGCCATTGAAGGCCTTCTCACACTCGTCGGTCCAAGTTACCTTCTTGGGTTTCTTCAGTTGTGAGGGCAGTCAGAGGGGCAGCTATGGTGCCATAGTCTGCCACAAAATTGCGGTAATACCCCGTGAGTCCTAAGAAGGCTCTCACTTGGGTTTGTGTAGTGGGGGTAGGCCAGTCTTGTACTGCTTGTACTTTACTGGGTAGAGGCTGTATCCTCCCTCCACCTACTTCATGTCCAAGGTAAAACACTGAGCCTTGTCCAATCTGGCGTTTACTAGCCTTTATGGTCAAGTGTGCTTTCTGAAGAGCCTGGAGCACAATCCCGAGGTGTTTCACATGGTCAGGTGGCACTGAAAACTGCTATATCGTCCAGATATGCAAGACAGAATTCGTCCAACCCATTCAAAACATGATGCACAAGCCTCTGGAAAGTGGCAGGTGCATTCTTCAACCCGAACGGCATTACCCGGAATTGGTAAAGGCCGTCTGGAGTAGAAAACGCTGTCTTCTCCTTGGCATGTTCTGCTAAAGCTATTTGCCAATAGCCAGCAGTGAGGTCAAACGTGCTGAGGTACTTGGAGGCACCCAAAGTATCCACCAGCTCATCTGTTTGAGGCAAGGGGTGTGCATCTGTCTTGGTGACAGCATTCAGAGCCCTGTAATCCACACAGAACCTCAATTCAGAAGTGCCTGCCTTTGGAACGAAAACCACAGGGCTGGACCAAGGACTACTAGAGGGTTCAATCACCCCAAGGTCTAACATCTTGTTGACCTCGGTCTTAATATAAGACCGTACTTTGTCTGACATCCTGTATCCCCTACTTTTGGTAGGTACACTGTCTCCTGTGTCTATGTTATGTTTGCACCAAGGTGTCAAACCAGGCGACTGTGAAAACAGGGGGGAAAACTGCCTAAGCAAACTTTTCACCTCAGCCTGCTGATCAGAAGTCAGGTGAGGGGCCACTCGGACACCCTCAAAGGAGCTATCTGAAGGACCGCTTTGGAACAGGTCGGGGAGAGGTTCAGACTCCTCTTCCTCAACATCTGAAGCCAGTAACAGTGCTGCGATTTTGACTCTTGGGACGAAAGCCTTCAGCCTATTCACGTAAAACACTTTTGGAGCCTGTCCAGACCTTCCAAGGTCCACTAAATAGTTAACCTCACCCAGGGGCTCCACCACTGTGTAAGGGCCTGACCATTTGTCCTGTAAAGCTCAAGGCCTTATGGGATTCATGATCAGGACTTGCTGACCAGGTGTAAAGTTGATGAGGGAAGCTTTCTGGTCGTACCAATGTTTCACCAGCGCTTGTACTGCCTTCAATTTATCACTAGCCAAGCCCATCAGAAGTACCATCCGTTTTCTGAGCCCTAGCACATAATCAACTACGTTGGTAGTAACAGGGGGAGTGGGCATCTCCCATCCCTCTTTGACTATGGCTAAGGGTCCCCGTACAGGATGACCAAACAGAAGTTTGAAGGGGCTGAAGCCAACACCCTCCTGTGGTACCTCTCAGTAGGCAAACAGTAAGCATGGTAAAAGAAGATAATACCAAACCTGAGATCCTACCTCTAACATGAAATGAGATATCCAACTCTTTCCCCTTCCAAACCTGAGAGCCTTCCTATAGCATGAGATGTGATATCCAAGTCCTTCCCATTCCAATACTGAGACCCTTCCTATAGCTTGAGATGTGATATCCAACTCCTTCCCATTCCAATTCTGAGACCCTTCCTATAGCATGAGATGTGATATCTCAATGCTTATACCAAACCTGAGAGCCTACCTATAGCATGAGATGTGATATCCAAGTCCATCCCATTCCAATCCTTAGACCCTTCCTACAGCATGCGATGTGATATCTCAATGATTCTAATACCAAACCAGAGACTCTTCCTATAACATGAGATGGGATATCCAACTCCTTCCCATTCCAATTCTGAGACCCTTCCTATACTATGAGACTTGATATCTCAATGCTTCTAATACCAAACCTGAGACCCGTAATATAACATGAGATGTGATATCCAAATCCTTCCCCTTCCAAACCTTAGACCCTTCCTTTATCATGAGATGTGATATCCAACTCCTTCCCATTCCAATCCTGAGACCCTTCCGATATCATGAGATGTGATATCTCAAAGCTTCTAATATCAAACTTGAGACCCTCCCTATAGCATGAGATGTGATATCCAAATCCTTCACATTCCAATCCTGAGACCCTTCCTATAGCATGAGATGTGATATCTCAATGCTTCTAATACCAAACCTGAGATCCTTCCTATAACATGAGATGTGATATCCAATTCCTTCCCATTCCAAACCTGAGACCCTTCCTATTGGATGAGATGTGATATCCAACTCCTTCCCATTCCAACCCTGAGACCCTTCCTATAGCATGAGATGTGATGTCTCAATGCGTCTAATACCAAACCTGAGATCCTTCCTATAACATGAGATGTGATATCCAACTCCTTCCATTCCAATCCTGAGACCCGTCCTATAGCATGAGATGTGATATCTCAATGCTTATACCAAACCTGAGACCCTTCCTATAGCATGAGATGTGATATCCAACTGCTTCCCATTCCAATCCTGAGACCCTTCCTATAGCATGAGATGTGATATCTCAATGCTTGTAATACCAAACCTGAAATCCTTCCTCTAACATGAAATGTGATATCCAACTCCTTCCCTTTCCAAACCTAAGAGCCTATCTATAGCATGAGATGTGATATCCAAGTCCTTCACATTCCAACCCTTAGACCCTTCCTACAGCATGCAATATGATATCTCAATGATTCTAATAACAAACCTGAGACCCGTCCTATAACATGAGATGGGATATCCAACTCCTTCCCATTCCAATCCTGAGACACTTCCGATAGCAGAGATGTGATATCTCAATGCTTATACCAAACCTGAGACCCTTCCTATAACATGAGATTTGATATCCAAATCCTTCCCGTTCCAAACCTGAGACCCTTCATTTAGCATGAGATGTGATATCCAGCTCCTTCCCATTCCAATCCTGAGACACTTCCGATAGCATGAGATGTGATATCTCAATGCTTCTAATATCAAAACTGAGACCCTCCCTATAGCATGATATGTGATATCTAAGTCCTTCCCATTCCAATCCTGAGACCCTCCCTATAGCATGAGATGTGATATCCAACTCCTTCCCATTCCAATCCTGAGACCCTTCCTATAGCATGAGATATGATATCTCAATACTTCTAATACCAAACGTGAGATCCTTCCGATAACATGAGATGTGATATCCAAATCCTTCCCCTTCCAAACCTGAGACCCTACCTTTAGCATGAAATGTGATATCCAACTCCTTCCTATTCCAATCCTGAGACTCTTCTGATAGCATGAGATGTGATATCTCAATGCTTCTAATACCAAACCTGAGATCCTTCCGATAGCATGAGATGTGATATCTCAATGCTTCTAATACCAAACCTGAGATCCTTCCTATAACATGAGATGTGATATCCAAATCCTTCCCCTTCCAAACCTGAGACCCTCCCTTAAGCATGAGATGTGATATCTAACTCCTTCCCATTCCATTCCTGAGACCCTTCTGATAGCAAGAGATGTGATATCTCAATGCCTCTAATACCAAACCTGAGATCCTACCTCTAACATGAAATGAGATATCCAACTCTTTCCCCTTCCAAACCTGAGAGCCTTCCTATAGCATGAGATGTGATATCCAAGTCCTTCCCATTCCAATACTGAGACCCTTCCTACAGCTTGAGATGTGATATCCAACTCCTTCCCATTCCAATTCTGAGACCCTTCCTATAGCATGAGATGTGATATCTCAATGCTTATACCAAACCTGAGAGCCTTCCTATAGCATGAGATGTGATATCCAAGTCCATCCCATTCCAATCCTTAGACCCTTCCTACAGCATGCGATGTGATATCTCAATGATTCTAATACCTGTTAAGACGGATTTCTGAACTCTGTCCTGGTGGCGCAGAGGTTCAGAAGGCCAACCTAATTACTTGGAACAGGGTAACCTCTGGACAAGCCAGACCAATCAAGGTAGCGATCGCGGCGGTCAAGACTAGGTCTCAAGAGGGGTGAGGGTGACTGAAAGCCCGCAGTGAGCACACAAAGCAAGAGCGCTTACAAACTACTCCAAACAGTTGTTTATATCAAAAATAGATACACATTTATTATAAGGCCTTGAAACTAATAACCACAGTAAAAGCAGCAATATACAACGATATTAAACCAACACATACACTATCCACCCAATATATATACAGAATACACAGTTTCACAGCATTAGCAGCACGAAATATGTTATCCACCTGCAGGGGAAGGAAAACAGGCAGTGCGAACCAATGCGTGTGATATGTCCGCCTTCTGAGGCCCCTAACTAGATGGTAGTCCAATCCCTACGAAGAGTGGAGCCTAGCGCTCAAAAGTACCTGCACACGCCGGTGCCAATGGGCAGAAGGTGAAGCTCTTCGGAGGACGTTGAACAGCTCTGTAGGGAGCTCTAATGAAGGAGAACACGGTCCGCGACTCTAGCGCAGCCTCCACTGTGAGGCAGAAGCAGGGCGCGAGTACGGACAAGGGGTGCTGTATTCACAGCGGGGGAAAGCAAAGGGCACTGCAGGAGGGCGACCAGATCCTAGCTAATCTACTCACCGGTCCCCGAAGCAAGCAGGCCCGAGCTTCTCCTCGATAGATGCAGCTTCTGGCAGGTTCTGAAGAGCAGGGAACGTCTCGTCGTCGTGCAGAGTAAAAAGACGTCCCGATCGAAGAAACAAGCACAGTTTTGTCGCCACCGCAGGGCAACGGAACGGCCGGGTGTATTCAAGCCAAACGAGCACCGCTCACCTCTAGCTTAGGACTGCTAAGCAAACGAAGCGTGTGAGCATGCCCCGGACTCAGAATACCACCCAACCTGTCGGCGATTACAGAGCAGGCCTCCTTAGTAAGCTGGTCAGTCAACTGGATGGCCCAGAGACACTTCCGAAGGCTTACAGCAGGAGTTGATGAAGGTGCCGGGAATAGCTGGTCCTGCTATTCCAATAGGTCGAAGCGCCAGTACAGGCCTTCTTGTTCGATCTTAGGTGGAAAGGGCTTCACCGGACGACAGCAATGAGGAGCAGAAGTTCTTCAGGGGGTCACCAGCGATTCCTCGGTCCAGCCTCGTGTTCGCAGGATACTTGGCTCCTGTATCCCTGGGTTCGTAAGAACTCAGGAGATCGACATGGTAGTGGTGTTTCCAGCTCCCTCTTATCCACGGTTCCCTTCGCGCCAAAACGGAGGGGAGCCAATGGGAGATCCGCTCATCAACACACATACCATACGTGGACCAATCACGGACCACGGTGGTCCCAGGCATTCACACCACCCTAGACTCTCTGGCACCCAGGATGTGTATTGGGACCAGACAGCCCATCCCACATCCTGGGGGCACTCAAACGACATGTAGAAGCCCGCGAAAGCAACCGTGTTTCGCGGGAAACTACATGCCCAAATAAGGAAGGCCCCGGGTCGCCTGACCCGGGGGAAGGTAAAGGGAGCAAGACGGACAGTGGACGAGACAAAGGAGCCTCGTGGTCCGGCCATTTTGGGTAGCCGGGCCACCCTTTTGTGTTCGCGGCAAAAACGTGCTCAGAACGGCAAAAGGAGCTCAAAATAAACCAAATGATCGCTGCCACCAGCCCAGTCCCTGAATGACCTGCACCGATCCAAAAACCATCCTATAAGAGTGTCTAGGGTCCGTAGAAGGCTAGAGACCCAAGAGAGCTGTAACTTAGCTTACAGTGCCCTCTTGTGTCGTGTTGCACTAAAATGGCGACACGATAAAAGAAACTACGGGAAACAGCGTTCCCCGGTACTGACTGTCTTAAGGGCATGTCAGTTTCCCCGTAAGAAAGGAGCGAAAGCCCAGAGGAGTACAGCAGAAGGCTGCACTTCTCTGGCAAAGTCAAGAAAACAGGTTGAAAACAATAGCAAAAAGTTTAGGGGTTGCCACATGGAAGGAAAGTTCCCTACAATAACGAAATCTTTCCTAACACTCGCCCCTCCCAGACTATGGACAGGGGGAACTAATCCACCCCTGGATGAGTCTCTTGTTCAGGTCGGTAAAACATTCTGGACAACCCATCAGCGTTGCTATGTTGGACACCTGGCCTATGCTCAATAGTGAAGTCGAAGCCTTGTAGACTTATGGACCACCTAAGCAACTTTGGATTCTCCCCCTTCATGTTCATTAGCCACTTTAACGGCTTATGGCCAGTCTGCACAGTGAAGTGGGTCCCATAGAGGTAGGGCCGCAGCTTCCTTAGGGCCCACACAACAGAGAAACATTCTTTCTCTACCGTGGACCATCTGAGCTCTCTGTCCTTAAGCTGGCGACTAATAAAACCGATAGGGTGTTCCTTACCCTTCTCATCTACTTGTGATAGTACAGCTCCTATCCCAGTGTCAGAGGCATCCGTCTGCACGATAAAAGGTCTTTGATAATCAGGGGCCCTGAGCACAGGGGCCTGGCACAAGGAGTCTTTCAAGCCATTGAAGGCCTTCTCACACTCGTCAGTCCAAGTTACCTTCTTGGGTTTCTTCGGAGTTGTGAGGGCAGTCAGAGGAGCAGCTATGGTGCCATAGTCTGCCATAAAATTGCGGTAATAACCCGTGAGTCCTAAGAAGGCTCTCACTTGGGTTTGTGTAGTGGGGGTAGGCCAGTCTTGTACTGCTTGTACTTGACTGAGTAGAGGCTGTCTCCTCCCTCCAACTACTTCATGTCCAAGGTAAACCACTGAGCCTTGTCCATTTTGGTGAGGGGCCACTCGGACACCCTCAAAAGAGCTAACTGAAGGACTGCTTGGGAACAGGTCGGGGAGAGGTTCAGACTCCTCTTCCTCAACATCTGAAGCCAGGAGCAGTGCTACGATTTCGACGCTTGGGCCGAAAGCCTTCAGCCTATTCACGGGAAGCACTTTGGGAGCCTGTCCAGGCCTTCCAAGGTCCACTGAATAGTTAACCTCACCCAGGGGCTCCACCACTGGGTAAGGGCCTGACCATTTGTCCTGTAAAGCTCGAGGCCTTATGAGATTCATGATCAGGACTTGCTGACCAAGTGTAAAGTTGATGAGGGAAGCTTTCTGGTCGTACCAAGGTTTCACCAGCGCTTGCCCTGCCTTCAATTTATCACTAGTCAAGCCTATCAGAAGTACCATCCGTTTTCTGAGCCCTAGCACATAATCAACTACATTGGTAGTAACAGGGGGAGTGGGCATCTCCCATCCCTCTTTGATGATGGCTAAGGGTCCCCGTACGGGATGACCGAACAGAAGTTTGAAGGGGCTGAAGCCAACACCCTCCTGTGGTACCTCTCGGTAGGCAAACAGCAAGCATGAAACAAGAAGATCCCATTTTCTTCTCTGAGGCTCCTCCAGAGCCCCAATCATGCTTTTTAACGTCCTGTTAAGACGCCCCCCCAGACCATCGGTCTGGGGGCGGTATGCAGAAGAGAACCTGTAGGTGACCCCACATTCTTTCCACATAGCCTGCCTATACTTCGACATAAAGTTGCTGCCATCATCCGGCACAACTTCTTTAGGGAAGCCAACCCTAGTAAACATGCCGAGTAAAGCTTCTGCAACTGGCTTGGCAGTTACAGTTGTAAATGGGACGGCCTCAGGATACCTGGTTGCATGGTCGACCAGCACCAGGATAAACCTATTGCCTGAGGATGTTTGCGGGTCAAGGGGACCAACCATGTCGATCCCTACCCTTTCAAATGGTACCCCCACAACTGGGAGCGGTACCAACGGAGCTTGGATTGTCGCACCAACCTTACCAGACAACTGGCAGGCGGCACAACTCCTGCAGTGACTTTCTACTTGCTCCCCCATCTTGGGCCAGTAGAAGTGCATGGATAACCTTTGCTTGGTCCTCCTCATACCAAGGTGACCAGCAAGGGGAACGACATGCGCCAACTGCAGGAGGAAGGGCCTAACAGCAAGGGAAACCACCAACCTCCTATGGTCTCCTTCTGTAGACTCTGTGGGCTCACTATAAAGGAGTCCACCTTCCTGGTAAATCCTTTGCAACCCAGGAGGTTCACCCTCAAGCTGGGAGCAGGCCTGTCTCCTTAGGCCTTCCAGAGATGGGCACTCACGTTGGCCCTTACTGAAGTCGTCCCTATCAGGACCTCCTTCAACTAACAAGTCTTTTAGTTCAGGATGGTCGTTGGGGTCGAACACTTCAGGCATCGCCACCTCCTCGTCAGGCTTGGGCGATTGACCAACTCCCTCCACCGCAGTGGTAGGCGAGCTCGGGGGAATATTCTCTTTCCCCCGTCGGGACTTGTTGACTCCTTTCGCCTTGGGTTTCCCCTTCGGCTGGGGCGGCGTATTGGACTTGGCCAATGCTGCCCGTGCTTGAGACCGTGTGTAGGGTCTTTCGGCAGTGTCTCCTACGAGCCCTAGAGCTCTGAGATCATTGCCCAACAAGACCTTTCCCGGGACGTTTCTCTGAATGCTCACTGGAATCCTAACTGCTGTACCATTTAAAGTTAGATTAACAGGGATCACGGGAAACATACGGAGGGGGCCGTCAGCCAACTTAGTGGGCATCAGAGTAGCTCTGGCAACTTCCTCTGAGTCTACCAAGGTAGAATCCACTACAGTTCGACTGCACCCACTATCCCTAAGAGCTGGAGTATCCACTCCATTGATCAGCACACTGTCTTTAAAGTAGTGCTTGGTATTATCCGGAATCCTAGCATACGCCTCTGCGACTTTAGGCTCCCAGGAACCCAGGGACACTAAAACTACCTCAGCCTCTATTCCGCTGGGAAATGAGTCTGAGGAGAAGGATGCTCCTGTAATCTCTTCTTCCTCGTAGGAGGAGAAGGCCAGATTAGCGGAGTGGACCCCCAAAGGTCTAACCTTACAACGGGGATCCCCCTTCACATGGTCAGTTGCTCCACAAGAAAAACAAGCCCCATTGGGTCTGTTTACGTAGGGAGGCTTATTATAACCAGAGTTCTGTTTCGGAGGCGAACCTCCACTACCCTGTGAGTTCTCGGATGGCTTACCCTTATTTTTCTTTTTGTGGCCCTTATGGGAAGAAGATTTAGCAGATTCCCCACCCTCCACATCTTTGGACTTTTTCCCTTCCTCCTGCTTACCAGGATGAGTTTTGTCCTTATGGGACACTCGATGTGACACCCATAAATCTGCTGCAATGGCCAGCTTCTTAGGATCTATCTCCTTCGAATCGGCCAAATGCTGCTTAAGCTCCGGGGAAGAAGAAGCAAAAATGTGTTCCAGCATGACCAGATTGATCATGCCTTCGAAGGTAGAAACCTTATAACCTTCAACCCAGCCAGTCAAGTTTTTCAGGGACTCAGCTACATACGACACCCAAGTACCACCTTCCTTTTTCTTATACTCTCTAAACCTTTTCAAATATTGGGTCGGAGTCTTCCCAAACTTTAAAATGAGAGTCTGCTTCAACATTGCAAAATCAGCGCGCTCAGCCTTCGACATTTCCATAATGGCACTGCAACCAGAATGGGGCAGTCTGCTGAGTAACCATGCAATCTTATCCGCATTATCAACCTCTTGAACCTCGCATGCATACTCAAACGCATTTAACCAGTCCATAATGTCATTTCGTTCCTCATACACACTGAGCAGATCTTTTGGAAACCGTGGATGAGAGGAAGCCCCAGAACCATGTCCAGGACCCTTGGACCCATTTGCGAACTGAAGCTTGGCCAGTTCCAACTGGTGATCCCTGTCTTTTTGTTTTTCTGCCTGGTCGATTTTCAGTTTGGCTATGCTGAATTCAAGCTCCTGCTGCCTAAACCGCAGCTCTTGCTTCTTGAATTCAAGCATAGCCTCCCCATCAATACTGGCAGAGGAAACATTAGACATTACATCCTCCCTGTCCTCGTGGTCGTGATGGATCAGTGCAGCGGCAGAACCGTCGGTTCTGCCAGTGAGAGCAGCCCCACCACCTTCTGCACTGTCCTCGGAAGTTATAGCGTCAAGCTGCGCTTCTTGCCACGCCACGATTCTCTGGATCATTTCCAATTTAGTGCCTTGAGAGGAAACCCCTCTCTCCGCACACATCTTCTTCAATGTTTCAGATTTCGAAGCATTTAAGGTTAATAAAGTATTCGTTTCCATACTGTCGATAGGACTATGGCCTTTTTAACGTTATATTCAATACTTTACTGCGTGTCCTGGTTGGAATAACCTGAAAACGCCTTAGCTCGTGCGCAACACTGGATACCTTCAGTCGTATCCCACCGCTGTACACCAATTTGTTAAGACGGATTTCTGAACTCTGTCCTGGTGGCGCAGAGGTTCAGAAGGCCAACCTAATTACTTGGAACAGGGTAACCTCTGGACAAGCCAGACCAATCAAGGTAGCGATCGCGGCGGTCAAGACTAGGTCTCAAGAGGGGTGAGGGTGACTGAAAGCCCGCAGTGAGCACACAAAGCAAGAGCGCTTACAAACTACTCCAAACAGTTGTTTATATCAAAAATAGATACACATTTATTATAAGGCCTTGAAACTAATAACCACAGTAAAAGCAGCAATATACAACGATATTAAACCAACACATACACTATCCACCCAATATATATACAGAATACACAGTTTCACAGCATTAGCAGCACGAAATATGTTATCCACCTGCAGGGGAAGGAAAACAGGCAGTGCGAACCAATGCGTGTGATATGTCCGCCTTCTGAGGCCCCTAACTAGATGGTAGTCCAATCCCTACGAAGAGTGGAGCCTAGCGCTCAAAAGTACCTGCACACGCCGGTGCCAATGGGCAGAAGGTGAAGCTCTTCGGAGGACGTTGAACAGCTCTGTAGGGAGCTCTAATGAAGGAGAACACGGTCCGCGACTCTAGCGCAGCCTCCACTGTGAGGCAGAAGCAGGGCGCGAGTACGGACAAGGGGTGCTGTATTCACAGCGGGGGAAAGCAAAGGGCACTGCAGGAGGGCGACCAGATCCTAGCTAATCTACTCACCGGTCCCCGAAGCAAGCAGGCCCGAGCTTCTCCTCGATAGATGCAGCTTCTGGCAGGTTCTGAAGAGCAGGGAACGTCTCGTCGTCGTGCAGAGTAAAAAGACGTCCCGATCGAAGAAACAAGCACAGTTTTGTCGCCACCGCAGGGCAACGGAACGGCCGGGTGTATTCAAGCCAAACGAGCACCGCTCACCTCTAGCTTAGGACTGCTAAGCAAACGAAGCGTGTGAGCATGCCCCGGACTCAGAATACCACCCAACCTGTCGGCGATTACAGAGCAGGCCTCCTTAGTAAGCTGGTCAGTCAACTGGATGGCCCAGAGACACTTCCGAAGGCTTACAGCAGGAGTTGATGAAGGTGCCGGGAATAGCTGGTCCTGCTATTCCAATAGGTCGAAGCGCCAGTACAGGCCTTCTTGTTCGATCTTAGGTGGAAAGGGCTTCACCGGACGACAGCAATGAGGAGCAGAAGTTCTTCAGGGGGTCACCAGCGATTCCTCGGTCCAGCCTCGTGTTCGCAGGATACTTGGCTCCTGTATCCCTGGGTTCGTAAGAACTCAGGAGATCGACATGGTAGTGGTGTTTCCAGCTCCCTCTTATCCACGGTTCCCTTCGCGCCAAAACGGAGGGGAGCCAATGGGAGATCCGCTCATCAACACACATACCATACGTGGACCAATCACGGACCACGGTGGTCCCAGGCATTCACACCACCCTAGACTCTCTGGCACCCAGGATGTGTATTGGGACCAGACAGCCCATCCCACATCCTGGGGGCACTCAAACGACATGTAGAAGCCCGCGAAAGCAACCGTGTTTCGCGGGAAACTACATGCCCAAATAAGGAAGGCCCCGGGTCGCCTGACCCGGGGGAAGGTAAAGGGAGCAAGACGGACAGTGGACGAGACAAAGGAGCCTCGTGGTCCGGCCATTTTGGGTAGCCGGGCCACCCTTTTGTGTTCGCGGCAAAAACGTGCTCAGAACGGCAAAAGGAGCTCAAAATAAACCAAATGATCGCTGCCACCAGCCCAGTCCCTGAATGACCTGCACCGATCCAAAAACCATCCTATAAGAGTGTCTAGGGTCCGTAGAAGGCTAGAGACCCAAGAGAGCTGTAACTTAGCTTACAGTGCCCTCTTGTGTCGTGTTGCACTAAAATGGCGACACGATAAAAGAAACTACGGGAAACAGCGTTCCCCGGTACTGACTGTCTTAAGGGCATGTCAGTTTCCCCGTAAGAAAGGAGCGAAAGCCCAGAGGAGTACAGCAGAAGGCTGCACTTCTCTGGCAAAGTCAAGAAAACAGGTTGAAAACAATAGCAAAAAGTTTAGGGGTTGCCACATGGAAGGAAAGTTCCCTACAATAACGAAATCTTTCCTAACAATACCAAACCAGAGACTCTTCCTATAACATGAGATGGGATATCCAACTCCTTCCCATTCCAATTCTGAGACCCTTCCTATACTATGAGACTTGATATCTCAATGCTTCTAATACCAAACCTGAGACCCGTAATATAACATGAGATGTGATATCCAAATCCTTCCCCTTCCAAACCTTAGACCCTTCCTTTATCATGAGATGTGATATCCAACTCCTTCCCATTCCAATCCTGAGACCCTTCCGATATCATGAGATGTGATATCTCAAAGCTTCTAATATCAAACTTGAGACCCTCCCTATAGCATGAGATGTGATATCCAAGTCCTTCCCATTCCAATCCTGAGACCCTTCCTATAGCATGAGATGTGATATCTCAATGCTTCTAATACCAAACCTGAGACCCTTCCTATAACATGAGATGGGAATATCCAACTCCTTCCCATTCCAATCTTGAGACCCTTCCGATAGCAGAGATGTGATATCTCAATGCTTATACCACACCTGAGATCCTTCCTATAACATGAGATGTGATATCCAACTCCTTCCCATTCCAATCCTGAGACACTTCCTATAGCATGAGATGTGATATCTCACTGCTTATACCAAACCTGAGACCCTTCCCATAGCAGGAGATATGATATCCAACTCCTTCCCATTCCAATCCTCAGACCCTTCCTATAGCATGAGATGTGATATCTCAATGCTTCTAATGTCAAACTTGAGACCCTACCTATAGCATGAGATGTGATATCCAAGTCCTTCCCATTCCAATCCTGAGACACTTCCTATAGCATGAGATGTGATATCTCAATGCTTCTAATACCAAACCTGAGACTTCCTATAACATGAGATGGGATATCCAACTCCTTCCAATTCCAATCCTGAGACCCTTTTGATAGCAGAGATGTGATATCTCAATGTTTATACCAAACCTGAGACCCTTCCTACGGCATGAGATGTCATATTCAACTCCTTCCCATTCCAATCCTGAGACCCTTCCTATAGCATGAGATTTGATATCCAACTCCTTCCCATTCCAATCCTGAGACCCTTCCTATAGCATGAGATGTGATGTCTCAATGCTTCTAATACCAAACCTGAGATCCTTCCTATAACATGAGATGTGATATCCAACTCCTTCCATTCCAATCCTGAGACCCTTCCTATAGCATGAGATGTGATATCTCAATGCTTATACCAAACCTGAGACCCTTCCTATAGCATGAGATGTGATATCCAACTCCTTCCCATTCCAATCCTGAGACCCTTCCTATAGCCTGAGATGTGATATCTCAATGCCTCTAATACCAAACCTGAGATCCTTCCTCTAACATGAAATGTGATATCCAACTCCTTCACTTTCCAAACCTGAGAGCCTATCTATAGCATGAGATGTGATATCCAAGTCCTTCGCATTCCAATCCTTAGACCCTTCCTACAGCATGCAATATGATATCTCAATGATTCTAATAAAAAACCTGAGACCCGTCCTATAACATGAGATGGGATATCCAACTCCTTCCCATTCCAATCCTGAGACACTTCCGATAGCAGAGATGTGATATCTCAATGTTTATACCAAACCTGAGACCCTTCCTATAACATGAGATGTGATATCCAACTCCTTCCCGTTCCAAACCTGAGACCCTTCCTTTAGCATGAGATGTGATATCCAGCTCCTTCCAATTCCAATCCTGAGACACTTCCGATAGCATGAGATGTGATATCTCAATGCTTCTAATATCAAAACTGAGACCCTCCCTATAGCATGATATGTGATATCTAAGTCCTTCCCATTCCAATCCTGAGACCCTTCCTATAGCATGAGATGTGATATCTCAATGCTTCTACCAAACCTGAGACCCTTCCTTTAGCATGAGATGTGATATCCAACTCCTTCCCATTCCAATCCTGAGACCCTTCCTATAGCATGAGATGTGATATCTAAATACTTCTAATACCAAACCTGAGATCCTTCCGATAACATGAGATGTGATATCTCAATACTTCTAATACCAAACCTGAGATCCATCCTATAACATGAGATGTGATATCCAAATCCTTCCCCTTCCAAACCTGAGACCCTCCCTTTAGCATGAGATGTGATATCCAACTCCTTCCCATTCCAATCCTGAGACCCTTCTGATAGCATAAGATATGATATCTCAATGCTTCTATACCAAACCTGAGATCCTTCCGATAGCATGAGATGTGATATCTCAATACTTCTAATACCAAACCTGAGATCCAAACCTGAGACCCTCCCTTTACCACGAGATGTGATATCCAACTCCTTCCCATTCCAATCCTGAGACTCTTCTGATAGCATAAGATATGATATCTCAATGCTTCTATACCAACCTGAGATCCTTCTGATAGCATGAGATGTGATATCTCAATGCTTCTAATACCAAACCTGAGATCCAAACCTGAGACCCTCCCTTTACCATGAGATGTGATATCCAACTCCTTCCCATTCCAATCCTGAGACTCTTCTGATAGCATAAGATATGATATCTCAATGCTTCTATACCAACCTGAGATCCTTCTGATAGCATGAGATGTGATATCTCAATGCTTCTAATACCAAACCAGAGATCCTACCTCTAACATGAAATGTGATATCCAACTCTTTCCCCTTGCAAACCTGAGAGCCTTCCTATAGCATGAGATGTGATATCCAAGTCCTTCCCATTCCAATCCTGAGACCCTTCCTATAACATGAGATGTGATATCCAACTCCTTCCCATTCCAACCTGAGACCCTTCCTATAGCATGAGATGGGATATCCAACTCCTTCCAAATCCAATCCCGATACCCTTCCGATAGCATGAGATGTGATAACCCAATGCTTCTACCAAACCTGAGACCCATATTATGGCATGAGATGTGATATCAAACTCCTTCCCATTCTAATCCTGAGACCCTTCCTATAGCTTGAAATGTGATATCTCAATGCTTCTAATACCAAACCTGAGACTTCCTATAACATGAGATGGGATATCCAACTCCTTCCAATTCCAATCCTGAGACCCTTTTGATAGCAGAGATGTGATATCTCAATGTTTATACCAAACCTGAGACCCTTCCTACGGCATGAGATGTCATATTCAACTCCTTCCCATTCCAATCCTGAGACCCTTCCTATAGCATGAGATTTGATATCCAACTCCTTCCCATTCCAATCCTGAGACCCTTCCTATAGCATGAGATGTGATGTCTCAATGCTTCTAATACCAAACCTGAGATCCTTCCTATAACATGAGATGTGATATCCAACTCCTTCCATTCCAATCCTGAGACCCTTCCTATAGCATGAGATGTGATATCTCAATGCTTATACCAAACCTGAGACCCTTCCTATAGCATGAGATGTGATATCCAACTCCTTCCCATTCCAATCCTGAGACCCTTCCTATAGCCTGAGATGTGATATCTCAATGCCTCTAATACCAAACCTGAGATCCTTCCTCTAACATGAAATGTGATATCCAACTCCTTCACTTTCCAAACCTGAGAGCCTATCTATAGCATGAGATGTGATATCCAAGTCCTTCGCATTCCAATCCTTAGACCCTTCCTACAGCATGCAATATGATATCTCAATGATTCTAATAAAAAACCTGAGACCCGTCCTATAACATGAGATGGGATATCCAACTCCTTCCCATTCCAATCCTGAGACACTTCCGATAGCAGAGATGTGATAACTCAATGTTTATACCAAACCTGAGACCCTTCCTATAACATGAGATGTGATATCCAACTCCTTCCCGTTCCAAACCTGAGACCCTTCCTTTAGCATGAGATGTGATATCCAGCTCCTTCCAATTCCAATCCTGAGACACTTCCGATAGCATGAGATGTGATATCTCAATGCTTCTAATATCAAAACTGAGACCCTCCCTATAGCATGATATGTGATATCTAAGTCCTTCCCATTCCAATCCTGAGACCCTTCCTATAGCATGAGATGTGATATCTCAATGCTTCTACCAAACCTGAGACCCTTCCTTTAGCATGAGATGTGATATCCAACTCCTTCCCATTCCAATCCTGAGACCCTTCCTATAGCATGAGATGTGATATCTAAATACTTCTAATACCAAACCTGAGATCCTTCCGATAACATGAGATGTGATATCTCAATACTTCTAATACCAAACCTGAGATCCATCCTATAACATGAGATGTGATATCCAAATCCTTCCCCTTCCAAACCTGAGACCCTCCCTTTAGCATGAGATGTGATATCCAACTCCTTCCCATTCCAATCCTGAGACCCTTCTGATAGCATAAGATATGATATCTCAATGCTTCTATACCAAACCTGAGATCCTTCCGATAGCATGAGATGTGATATCTCAATACTTCTAATACCAAACCTGAGATCCAAACCTGAGACCCTCCCTTTACCACGAGATGTGATATCCAACTCCTTCCCATTCCAATCCTGAGACTCTTCTGATAGCATAAGATATGATATCTCAATGCTTCTATACCAACCTGAGATCCTTCTGATAGCATGAGATGTGATATCTCAATGCTTCTAATACCAAACCTGAGATCCAAACCTGAGACCCTCCCTTTACCATGAGATGTGATATCCAACTCCTTCCCATTCCAATCCTGAGACTCTTCTGACAGCATAAGATATGATATCTCAATGCTGTTATACCAACCTGAGATCCTTCTGATAGCATGAGATGTGATATCTCAATGCTTCTAATACCAAACCAGAGATCCTACCTCTAACATGAAATGTGATATCCAACTCTTTCCCCTTGCAAACCTGAGAGCCTTCCTATAGCATGAGATGTGATATCCAAGTCCTTCCCATTCCAATCCTGAGACCCTTCCTATAACATGAGATGTGATATCCAACTCCTTCCCATTCCAACCTGAGACCCTTCCTATAGCATGAGATGGGATATCCAACTCCTTCCAAATCCAATCCCGATACCCTTCCGATAGCATGAGATGTGATAACCCAATGCTTCTACCAAACCTGAGACCCATATTATGGCATGAGATGTGATATCAAACTCCTTCCCATTCTAATCCTGAGACCCTTCCTATAGCTTGAAATGTGATATCCAACTCCTTCCCATTCCAATTCTGAGACCCTTCCTATACCATGAGACTTGATATCTCAATGCTTCTAATACCAAACCTGAGACCCGTCCTATAACATGAGATGTGATATCCAAATCCTTCCCCTTCCAAACCTTAGACCCTTCCTATAGCATGAGATGGGATATCCAACTCCTTCCAAATCCAATCCCGATACCCTTCCGATAGCATGAGATGTGATAACCCAATGCTTCTACCAAACCTGAGACCCATATTATGGCATGAGATGTGATATCAAACTCCTTCCCATTCTAATCCTGAGACCCTTCCTATAGCTTGAAATGTGATATCCAACTCCTTCCCATTCCAATCTTGAGACCCTTCCGATATCATGAAATGTGATATCTCAATGCTTCTATCAAACTTGAGACCCTCCCTATAGCATGAGATGTGATATCCAAGTCCTTCCCATTCCAATCCTGAGACCCTTCATATAGCATGAGATGTGATATCTCAATGCTTCTAATACCAAACCTGAGACCCTTCCTATAACATGAGATGGGAATATCCAACTCCTTCCCATTCCAATCCTTAGACCCTTCCTACAGCATGCAATATGATATCTCAATGATTTTAATAAAAAACCTGAGACCCGTCCTATAACATGAGATGTGATATCCAAATCCTTCCCCTTCCAAACCTTAGACCCTTCCTTTATCATGAGATGTGATATCCAACTCCTTCCCATTCCAATCTTGAGACCCTTCCGATATCATGAAATGTGATATCTCAATGCTTCTATCAAATTTGAGACCCGTCCTATAACATGAGATGGGATATCCAACTCCTTCCCATTCCAATCCTGAGACACTTCCGATATCATGAGATGTGATATCTCAATGCTTCTAATACCAAACCTGAGACCCTTCCTATAACATGAGATGGGAATATCCAACTCCTTCCCATTCCAATCCTTAGACCCTTCCTACAGCATGCAATATGATATCTCAATGATTTTAATAAAAAACCTGAGACCCGTCCTATAACATGAGATGTGATATCCAACTCCTTCCCATTCCAATCCTGAGACCCTTCCTATAGCATGAGATGTGATATCCAACTCCATCCCATTCCAATCCTGAGACCCTTCCTATAGCATGAGATGTGATGTCTCAATGCTTCTAATACCAAACCTGAGATCCTTCCTTTAACATGAGATGTGATATCCAACTCCTTCCATTCCAATCCTTAGACCATTCCTACAGCATGCAATATGATATCTCAATGATTTTAATAAAAAACCTGAGACCCGTCCTATAACATGAGATGGGATATCCAACTCCTTCCCATTCCAATCCTGAGACACTTCCGATAGCAGAGATGTGATATCTCAATGTTTATACCAAACCTGAGACCCTTCCTATAACATGAGATGTGATATCCAACTCCTTCCCGTTTCAAACCTGAGACCCTTCCTTTAGCATGAGATGTGATATCCAGCTCCTTCCCATTCCAATCCTGAGACACTTCCGATAGCATGAGATGTGATATCTTAATGCTTCTAATATCAAAACTGAGACCCTCCCTATAGCATATGTGATATCTAAATCCTTCCCATTCCAATCCTGAGACCCTATAGCATGAGATGTGCTATCTCAATGCTTATCCTTGATTCCTGTAGTAAATTGATTTCCTTTGCAGGCCGACTCCTGTCACGAATGCCTTGTCTGCATGCATTCTCTCCTGGCCATTCGCTCACCGTGGCTATTTGCCTACCCCCTTCCTCTCTCAGTGTATGGACTTCTCCATCCTAGCCTCCTACCACTCAACTCCGCCTACTTGGAGAATTCAACATGAACCTGTATGCTTCCTGACCTGGACTTTTACGAGATCTGCAACTCTTCATATCGCTGGCCCTACACACTGCAGGGAATACTCAGGATTTTCTGATCTCAGACCTCCCCCTCTGTAACCCTCTCAACAATCCTCTCCCGTGGTGATCAAGTTCTCATCTCCAAATAAGGCTAACTGCCAGCTATTCCTCCTCAGAGGAGTTCTCCCTTTCTGTCCCTGCTCCCTGCACAGTTTCGCGTTGCAAACACTCGCTTTCCTGCTCTCTGGCTTAGACGCTTTTCCTTCTCAGAGGCCTTCTTCCTTTCTGCCCTTTTCGCGTTGCAAGTACTCGCTTCCCAGCTCTCTGGTTTAGACGCGTGTTCCCTGCCTTCTCTCCTCTTCCCGCTGCCATCAAATCAAAAAATGAGCTCCAAAAGATACACAGTGCTCAGAATGCTCTATAACACCCATTATTCAACATATAGCCGTAACCCGCTAGACGTATTGAAACGTGCTGTAAACTAGCAAAAACAGCTAGAAAATGTACTTTCCTCGCGTTTTTGTAAATGCTAATTCTGATGGGTTCCCATGTATGTACTGTCCGTGCGTTTTTTCAGTCGAATCCTGGTCTTTTGAACCACTCTTCTCCCATACAAAGGAGGGTCAAAATGTGTTGTTCACAGGCTGAATTTATACTGCTGAAATGCTCGCTTCCCTGCTCACTGGTTTAGATGCGTGTTCCCTGCCTTCTCTCCTCTTCCTACAGCCTTCCAATGAGCTCCACTAGATAGTGTTCAGAATGCTTTATAACCCCATTATTCAACATATAGCTGTAACCCGCTAGACGTATTGAAACATGCTAAAAACTAGCAAAAATAGCTAGAAAATTTACTTCCCTCGCGTTTTTGTAAATGCGAATTCTGGTGGGTTCCCATGTTGTATGTACTGTGTCCGTGCGTTTGTGTCGAATCCTGACGTTTTTAACCACTGTTCTCCCATACTAGGGAGGGGGGGGTCAACATCTGCTGTTCACAGGCTGAATGTTCACGGCTGAAATCTTCAAGGCATTATCAGCTTTCCTGACTGTTTTGGAACGTGTATTTGCCATCTGTTAATGCAGTCGCCGTTTGTTCATCGTTCCTTCTAGTTTACAGGCTGCACTCCCCTAGTGATCACATTCTTCTCTCCTTTGCAGGCTAACTACCAGCTGCTCCTCCTCATAGGTGTTCATCCTTTCTGTCCCTGCTCCCTGCACCGTTTCGCGTTGCATGTACTCGCTTCCCAGCTCTATGGTTGAGATGCGTGTTCCCTGCCTTCTCTCTTCTTGCTACAGCCTTCCAATTTGCTCCACAAGATACAGTGTTCAGAATGCTTTATAACACCCATTATTCAACATATAGCTGTAACCCGATAGACGTATTGAAACGTGCTAAAAACTAGCAAAAACAGCTAGAAAATGTACTTCCCTCGCGTTTTGGTAAATGCACGGTACACACGTCTAAACCAGAGAGCAGGAAAGCGAGCATTTCAGCAGTATAAATTCAGCCTGTCAACAACACATTTTGACCCTCACTTGTATGGGAGAAGAGTGGTTCAAAAGACCAGGATTCGACTGAACAAACGCACGAACAGAGTACAAAATGGGAATCCACCAGAATTCGCATTTACCAAAACGCGAGGAAAGTACATGTTCTAGCTGTTTCTGCTCGTTTTTAGCACGTTTCAATACGTCTAGCGGGTTACAGCTATATGTTGAATAATGGGTGTTATAAAGAATTCTGAACACTGTATCTTGTGGAGCTCATTGGAAGGCTGTAGGAAGAGGAGAGAAGGCAGGGAACACGCATCTAAACCAGAGAGCTGGGAAGCGAGTACATGCAACGCGAAACGGTGCAGGGAGCAGGGACAGAAAGGATGAACGCCTATGAGGAGGAGCAGCTGGTAGTCAGCCTGCTCTGGAGAGGAGAATGTGATCACCAGGGGAGTGCAGCCTGTAAAGTAGAAGGGACTATGAACACAGGGCGACTGCATTAACAGATGGCAAATACACGTTCCAAAACAGTCAGGAAAGCTGATAATGCCTTGAAGATTTCAGCCGTATACATTCAGCCTATGAACAGCAGTAGACGTTGACCCCCCCCCCCCCTTGTATGGGAGAACAGTGGTTAAAAACTTCAGCATTCGACAACAAACGCACGGACAGTATACATGGGAACCCATCAGAATTACCATTTACAAAAACTCGAGGAAAGTACATTTTCTAGCTGTTTTGCTAGTTTACAGCACGTATCAATACGTCTAGCGGGTTACGGCTATATGTTGAATAATGGGTGTTATAGAGCATTCTGAGCACTGTGTATCTTTTGGAGCTCATTTTTTGATTTGAAGGCAGCGGGAAGAGGCGAGAAGGCAGGGAACACGCGTCTAAACCAGAGAGCTGGGAAGCGAGTACTTGCAACGCGAAAAGGGCAGAAAGCAAGAAGGCCTCTGAGAAGGAAAAGCGTCTAAACAAGAGAGCAGGGAAGCGAGTGTTTGCAACGCGAAACGGAGCAGGGAGCAGGGACAGAAAGGGAGAACTCCTCTGAGGAGGAACAGCTGGCAGTTAGCCTTCTTTGAAGATGAGAACTTGATCACCACGGGAGAGGATTGTTGAGAGGGTTACAGAGGGGGAGGTCTGAGATCAGAAAATCCTGAGTATTCCCTGCAGTGTGTAGGGCCAGCGACATGAAGAGTTGCAGATCTCGTAAAAGTCCAGGTCAGGAAGCATACAGGTTCATGTTGAATTCTCCAAGTAGGCGGAGTTGAGTGGTAGGAGGCTAGGACGGAGAAGTCCATCCACTGAGAGAGGAAGGGGGTAGGCAAATAGCCACGGTGAGAGAATGGCCAGGAGAGAATGCATGCAGACAAGGCATTCGTGACAGGAGTCGGCCTGCAAAGGAAATCAATTTACTACAGGAATCAAGGATAAGCATTGAGATATCACATCTCATGCTATAGGAAGGGTCTCAGGATTGGAATGGGAAGGACTTAGATATCACATATCATGCTATAGGGAGGGTCTCAGTTTAGATATTAGAAGCATTGAGATATCACATCTCATGCTATCGGAAGTGTCTCAGGATTGGAATGGGAAGGAGCTGGATATCACATCTCATGCTAAAGGAAGGGTCTCAGGTTTGGAACGGGAAGGAGTTGGATATCACATCTCATGTTATAGGAAGGGTCTCAGGTTTGGTATAAACATTGAGATATCACATCTCAGGCTATAGGAAGGGTCTCAGGATTGGAATGGGAAGGAGTTGGATATCACATCTCATGCTATAGGAAGGGTCTCAGGATTGGAATGGGAAGGAGTTGGATATCACATTGGATATTCCCATCTCATGTTATAGGAAGGATCTCAGGTTTGGTATTAGAAGCATTGAGATATCACATCTCATGCTATAGGAAGGGTCTCAGGATTGGAATGGGAAGGACTTGGATATCACATCTCATGCTATAAGGAGGGTCTCAAGTTTGATATTAGAAGCATTGAGATATCACATTTCATGATATCGGAAGGGTCTCAAGATTGGAATGGGAAGGAGTTGGATATCACATCTCATGATAAAGGAAGGGTCTAAGGTTTGGAAGGGGAAGGATTTGGATATCACATCTCATGTTATAGGACGGGTCTCAGGTTTGGTATTAGAAGCATAGAGATATCAAGTCTCATGGTATAGGAAGGGTCTCAGAATTGGAATGGGAAGGAGTTGGATATCACATCTCAAGCTATAGGAAGGGTCTCAGGATTAGAATGGGAAGGAGTTTGATATCACATCTCATGCCATAGTATGGGTCTCAGGTTTGGTAGAAGCATTGGGATATCACATCTCATGCTATCGGAAGGTTATCAGGATTGGATTTGGAAGGAGTTGGATATCCCATCTCATGCTATAGGAAGGGTCTCAGGTTGGAATGGGAAGGAGTTGGATATCACATCTCATGTTATAGGACGGGTCTCAGGATTGGAATGGGAAGGACTTGGATATCACATCTCATGCTATAGGAAGGCTCTCAGGTTTGCAAGGGGAAATAGTTGGATATCACATTTCATGTTAGAGGTAGGATCTCAGGTTTGGTATTAGAAGTATTGAGATATCACATCTCATGCTATCAGAAGGATCTCAGGTTTGGTATAGAAGCATTGAGATATCATATCTTATGCTATCAGAAGAGTCTCAGGATTGGAATGGGAAGGAGTTGGATATCACATCTCATGGTAAAGGAAGGGTCTCAGGTTTGGAAGATAAGGATTTGGATATCACATCTCATGTTATAGGAAGGATCTCAGGTTCGGTATTAGAAGTATTGAGATATCACATCTCATGCTATCGGAAGGATCTCAGGTTTGGTATAGAAGCATTGAGATATATCTTATGCTATCAGAAGGGTCTCAGGATTGGAATGGGAAGGAGTTAGATATCACATCTCATGCTAAAGGGAGGGTCTCAGGTTTGGAAGGGGAAGGATTTGGATATCACATCTCATGTTATAGGATGGATCTCAGGTTTGGTATTAGAAGTATTGAGATATCACATCTCATGTTATCGGAAGGATCTCAGGTTTGGTATTAGAAGTATTGAGATATCACATCTCATGCTATAGGAAGGGTCTCAGGATTGGAATGGGACGGAGTTGGATATCACATCTCATGCTAAAGGAAGGGTCTCAGGTTTGGTAGAAGCATTGAGGTATCACATCTCATGCTATAGGAAGGCTCTCAGGATTGGAATGGGAAGGACTTAGATATCGCATATCATGCTATAGGGAGGGTCTCGGTTTTGATATTAGAAGCATTGAGATATCACATCTCATGCTATCGGAAGTGTCTCAGGATTGGAATGGGAAGGAGCTGGATATCTCATCCATCCATCTCATGCTAAAGGAAGGGTCTCAGGTTTGGAACGGGAAGGAGTTAGATATCACATCTCATGTTATAGGAAGGGTCTCAGGTTTTTTATTAGAATCATTGAGATATCATATTGCATGATGTAGGAAGGGTCTAAGGATTGGAATGGGAAGGACTTAGATCTCACATCTCATGCTATAGATAGGCTCTCAGGTTTGGAAAGTGAAGGAGTTGGATATCACATTTCATGTTAGAGGAAGGATCTCAGGTTTGGTATTAGGGGCATTGAGATATCACATCTCAGGCTATAGGAAGGGTCTCAGGATTGGAATGGGAAGGAGTTGGATATCACATCTCATGCTATAGGAAGGGTCTCAGGTTTGGTAGAACCATTGAGATATCACATCTCATGCTATAGGAAGGGTCTCAGGATTGGAATGGAAGGAGTTGGATATCACATCTCATGTTATAGGAAGGATATCAGGTTTGGTTTTAGAAGCATTGAGACATCACATCTCATGCTATAGGAAGGGTCTCAGGATTGGAATGGGAAGGAGTTGGATATCACATCTCATGCAATAGGAAGGGTCTCAGGATTGGAATGGGAAGGAGTTGAATATGACAACTCATGCCGTAGGAAGGGTCTCAGGTTTGGTATAAACATTGAGATATCACATCTCTGCTATCAAAAGGGTCTCAGGATTGGAATGGGAAGGAGTTGGATTCCCCATCTCATGTTATAGGAAGAGTCTCAGGTTTGGTATTAGAAGCATTGAGATATCACATCTCATGCTATAGGAAGTGTCTCAGGATTGGAATGGGAAGGACTTGGATATCACATCTCATGCTATGGGAAGGGTCTCAGGTTTGGTATAAGCAGTGAGATATCACATCTCATGCTATAGGAAGTGTCTCAGGACATCTCATGTTATAGGAAGGATCTCAGGTTTGGTATAAGCATTGAGATATCACATATCTGCTATCGGAAGGGTCTCAGGATTGGAATGGGAAGGAGTTGGATATTCCCATCTCATGTTATAGGAAGGGTCTCAGGTTTGGTATTAGAAGCATTGAGATATCACATCTCATGCTATAGGAAGGGTCTCAGGATTGGAATGGGAAGGACTTGGATATCACATCTCACGCTATAGGGAGGGTCTCAAGTTTGATATTAGAAGCTTTGAGATATCACATGTCATGATATCGGAAGGGTCTCAGGATTGGAATGGGAAGGAGTTGGATATCACATCTCATGCTAAAGGGAGGGTCTCAGGTTTGGAAGGGGAAGGATTTGGATATCACATCTCATGTTATAGGAAGGATCTCAGGTTTGGTATTAGAAGCATTGAGATATCACATCTCATGCTATCGGAAGGATCTCAGGTTTGGTATTAGAAGCATTGAGATATCACATCTCATGCTATCAGAAGAGTCTCAGGATTGGAATAGGAAGGAGTTGGATATCACATCTCATGCTAAAGGGAGGGTCTCAGGTTTGGAAGGGGAAGGATTTGGATATCACATCTCATGTTATCGGAAGGATCTCACGTTTGGTATTAGAAGTATTGAGATATCATATCTCATGCTATAGGAAGGGTCTCAGGATTGGAATGGGAAGGAGTTGGATATCACATCTCATGCTATCGGAAGTGTCTCAGGATTGGAATGGGAAGGAGCTGGATATCACATCTCATGCTAAAGGAAGGGTCTCAGGTTTGGAACGGGAAGGATTTGGATATCACATCTCATGTTATAGGAAGGGTCTCAGGTTTGGTATAAGCATTGAGATATCACATCTCTGCTATCGGAAGTGTCTCAGGATTGGAATGGGAAGGAGTTGGATATCCCATCTCATGTTATAGGACGGGTCTCAGGTTTGTTATTAGAATCATTGAGATATCATATTGCATGCTGTAGGAAGGGTCTAAGGGTTGGAATGTGAAGGACTTGGATATCACATCTCATGCTATAGATAGGCTCTTAGGTTTGGAAAGGGAAGGAATTGGATATCACATTTCATGTTAGAGGAAGGATCTCAGGTTTGGTATTAGAAGCATTGAGATATCACATCTCATGCTATAGGAAGGGTCTCAGGATTGGAATGGGAAGCAGTTGGATATCACATCTCATGCTATAGGAAGGGTCTCAGGTTTGGTATAAGCATTGAGATATCACATCTCATGCTATAGGACGGGTCTCAGGATTGGAATGGAAGGAGTTGGATATCACATCTCATGTTATAAGGAAGGATCTCAGGTTTGGTATTAGAAGCATTGAGATATCACATCTCATGCTATAGGAAGGGTCTCAGGATTGGAATGTGAAGGATTTGGATATCACATCTCATGCTAAAGGAAGGGTCTCAGGTTTGGTAGAAGCATTGAGATATCACGTCTCTGCTATCGGAAGGGTCTCAGGATTGGATTGGGAAGGAGTTGGATATCCCTTCTCATGCTATAGGAAGAGTCTCAGGATTTGAATGGCAAGGAGTTGGATATCACATCTCATGCCATAGGAAGGGTCTCAGGTTTGTTATAAGCATTGAGATATCACATCTCTGCTATCGGAATTGTCTCAGGATTGGATTGGGAAGGAGTTGGATATCCCTTCTCATGCTATAGGAAGTGTCTCAGGTTGGAATGGGAAGGAGTTGGATATCACATCTCATGTTATAGGAAGGGTCTCAGGATTGGAATGGGAAGGATTTGGATATCACATCCCTTGCTATAGGAAGGGTCTCATGTTTGGAATGGGAAGGAGTTGGATATCACATATGCTATAGTTAGTGTCTCAGGTTTGGAACGGGAAGGAGTTGGATATCACATCTCATGTTATAGGAAGGGTCTCAGGTTTGGTATAAGCATTGAGATATCACATCTCTGCTATCGGAAGCGGCTCAGGATTGGAATGGGAAGGAGTTGGATATCCCATCTAATGTTATAGGAAGAGTCTCTGGTTTGGTATTAGAATCATTGAGATATCACATCGCATGCTGTAGGAAGGGTCTAAGGATTGGAATGGGATGGACTTGGATATCACATCTCATGCTATAGGTAGGCTCTCAGGTTTGGTATAAGCATTGAGATATCACATCTCATGCTATAGGAAGGGTCTCAGGATTGGAATGGGAAGGAATTGGATATCACATCATGCTATAGGAAGGGTCTCAGATTTGGTATAAGCATTGAGATATCACATCTCATGCTAAAGGAAGGGTCTCAGGATTGGAATGGGAAGGAGTTGTATATGACATCTCAGGCCATAGGAAGGTTCTCAGGTTTGGTATAAGCATTGAGATATCACATCTCTGCTATCGGAAGTGTCTCAGGATTGGAATGGGAAGGAGTTGGATATCCCATCTCATGTTATAGGACGGGTCTCAGGTTTGTTATTAGAATCATTGAGATATCATATTGCATGCTGTTGGAAGGGTCTAAGGGTTGGAATGGGAAGGACTTGGATATCACATCTCATGCTATAGATAGGCTCTTAGGTTTGGAAAGGGAAGGAGTTGGATATCACATTTCATGTTAGAGGAAGGATCTCAGGTTTGGTATTAGAAGCATTGAGATATCACATCTCATGCTATAGGAAGGGTCTCAGGATTGGAATGGGAAGCAATTGGATATCACATCTCATGCTATAGGAAGGGTCTCAGGTTTGGTATAAGCATTGAGATATCACATCTCATGCTATAGGAAGGGTCTCAGGGTTGGAATGGGAAGGAGTTGGATATCACATCTCATCCAATAGGAAGGGCCTCAGGTTTGGAATGGGAAGGAATTGGATATCACATCTCATGTTATAGGAAGGATCTCAGGTTTGGTATTAGAAGCATTGAGATATCACATCTCATGCTATAGGAAGGGTCTCAGGATTGGAATGTGAAGGATTTGGATATCACATCTCATGCTAAAGGAAGGGTCTCAGGTTTGGTAGAAGCATTGAGATATCACGCCTCTATCGGAAGGGTCTCAGGATTGGATTGGGAAGGAGTTGGATATCACATCTCATGCCATAGGAAGGGTCTCAGGTTTGGTATAAGCATTGAGATATCACATCTCTGCTATCGGAAGGGTCTCAGGTTTGGATTGGGAAGGAGTTGGATATCCCTTCTCATGCTATAGGAAGTGTCTCAGGTTGGAATGGGAAGGAGTTGGATATCACATCTCATTCATGTTATAGGAAGGGTCTCAGGATTGGAATGGGAAGGATTTGGATATCACATCTCTTGCTATAGGAAGGGTCTCAGGATTGGAATGGGTAGGAGTTGGATATTACTTTCTTGCTATAGGAGGGGTCTCATGTTTGGAATGGGAAGGAGTTGGATATCACATATGCTATAGTTAGTGTCTCAGGTTTGCAACGGGAAGGAGTTGGATATCACATCTCATGTTATAGGAAGGGTCTCAGGTTTGGTATAAGCATTAAGATATCACATCTCTGCTATCGGAAGCGGCTCAGGATTGGAATGGGAAGGAGTTGGATATCCCATCTCATGTTATAGGAAGAGTCTCTGGTTTGGTATTAGAATCATTGAGATATCACATCGCATGCTGTAGGAAGGGTCTAAGGATTGGAATGGGAAGGAATTGGATATCACATCTCATGCTATAGGAAGGGTCTCAGATTTGGTATAAGCATTGAGATATCACATCTCATGCTATAGGAAGGGTCTCAGGATTGGAATGGGAAGGAATTGGATATCACATCTCATGCTATAGGAAGGGTCTCAGATTTGGTATAAGCATTGAGATATCGCATCTCATGCTAAAGGAAGGGTCTCAGGATTGGAATGGGAAGGAGTTGTATATGACATCTCAGGCCATAGGTAGGCTCTCAGGTGGTTTGGTATAGGCATTGAGATATCACATCTCATGCTATAGGAAGGGTCTCAGGATTGGAATGGGAAGGAATTGGATATCACATCTCATGCTATAGGAAGGGTCTCAGATTTGGTATAAGCATTGAGATATCGCATCTGATGCTAAAGGAAGGGTCTCAGGATTGGAATGGGAAGGACTTAGATATCACATATCATGCTATAGGGAGGGTCTCAGTTTAGATATTAGAAGCATTGAGATATCACATCTCATGCTATCGGAAGTGTCTCAGGATTGGAATGGGAAGGAGCTGGATATCACATCTCATGCTAAAGGAAGGGTCTCAGGTTTGGAACGGGAAGGAGTTGGATATCACATCTCATGTTATAGGAAGGGTCTCAGGTTTGGTATAAACATTGAGATATCACATCTCAGGCTATAGGAAGGGTCTCAGGATTGGAATGGGAAGGAGTTGGATATCACATCTCATGCTATAGGAAGGGTCTCAGGATTGGAATGGGAAGGAGTTGGATATCACATTGGATATTCCCATCTCATGTTATAGGAAGGATCTCAGGTTTGGTATTAGAAGCATTGAGATATCACATCTCATGCTATAGGAAGGGTCTCAGGATTGGAATGGGAAGGACTTGGATATCACATCTCATGCTATAAGGAGGGTCTCAAGTTTGATATTAGAAGCATTGAGATATCACATTTCATGATATCGGAAGGGTCTCAAGATTGGAATGGGAAGGAGTTGGATATCACATCTCATGATAAAGGAAGGGTCTAAGGTTTGGAAGGGGAAGGATTTGGATATCACATCTCATGTTATAGGACGGGTCTCAGGTTTGGTATTAGAAGCATTGAGATATCAAGTCTCATGGTATAGGAAGGGTCTCAGAATTGGAATGGGAAGGAGTTGGATATCACATCTCAAGCTATAGGAAGGGTCTCAGGATTAGAATGGGAAGGAGTTTGATATCACATCTCATGCCATAGTATGGGTCTCAGGTTTGGTAGAAGCATTGGGATATCACATCTCATGCTATCGGAAGGTTATCAGGATTGGATTTGGAAGGAGTTGGATATCCCATCTCATGCTATAGGAAGGGTCTCAGGTTGGAATGGGAAGGAGTTGGATATCACATCTCATGTTATAGGACGGGTCTCAGGATTGGAATGGGAAGGACTTGGATATCACATCTCATGCTATAGGAAGGCTCTCAGGTTTGCAAGGGGAAATAGTTGGATATCACATTTCATGTTAGAGGTAGGATCTCAGGTTTGGTATTAGAAGTATTGAGATATCACATCTCATGCTATCAGAAGGATCTCAGGTTTGGTATAGAAGCATTGAGATATCATATCTTATGCTATCAGAAGAGTCTCAGGATTGGAATGGGAAGGAGTTGGATATCACATCTCATGGTAAAGGAAGGGTCTCAGGTTTGGAAGATAAGGATTTGGATATCACATCTCATGTTATAGGAAGGATCTCAGGTTCGGTATTAGAAGTATTGAGATATCACATCTCATGCTATCGGAAGGATCTCAGGTTTGGTATAGAAGCATTGAGATATATCTTATGCTATCAGAAGGGTCTCAGGATTGGAATGGGAAGGAGTTAGATATCACATCTCATGCTAAAGGGAGGGTCTCAGGTTTGGAAGGGGAAGGATTTGGATATCACATCTCATGTTATAGGATGGATCTCAGGTTTGGTATTAGAAGTATTGAGATATCACATCTCATGTTATCGGAAGGATCTCAGGTTTGGTATTAGAAGTATTGAGATATCACATCTCATGCTATAGGAAGGGTCTCAGGATTGGAATGGGAAGGAGTTGGATATCACATCTCATGCTAAAGGAAGGGTCTCAGGTTTGGTAGAAGCATTGAGGTATCACATCTCATGCTATAGGAAGGCTCTCAGGATTGGAATGGGAAGGACTTAGATATCACATATCATGCTATAGGGAGGGTCTCGGTTTTGATATTAGAAGCATTGAGATATCACATCTCATGCTATCGGAAGTGTCTCAGGATTGGAATGGGAAGGAGCTGGATATCTCATCCATCCATCTCATGCTAAAGGAAGGGTCTCAGGTTTGGAACGGGAAGGAGTTAGATATCACATCTCATGTTATAGGAAGGGTCTCAGGTTTTTTATTAGAATCATTGAGATATCATATTGCATGATGTAGGAAGGGTCTAAGGATTGGAATGGGAAGGACTTAGATCTCACATCTCATGCTATAGATAGGCTCTCAGGTTTGGAAAGTGAAGGAGTTGGATATCACATTTCATGTTAGAGGAAGGATCTCAGGTTTGGTATTAGGGGCATTGAGATATCACATCTCAGGCTATAGGAAGGGTCTCAGGATTGGAATGGGAAGGAGTTGGATATCACATCTCATGCTATAGGAAGGGTCTCAGGTTTGGTAGAACCATTGAGATATCACATCTCATGCTATAGGAAGGGTCTCAGGATTGGAATGGAAGGAGTTGGATATCACATCTCATGTTATAGGAAGGATATCAGGTTTGGTTTTAGAAGCATTGAGACATCACATCTCATGCTATAGGAAGGGTCTCAGGATTGGAATGGGAAGGAGTTGGATATCACATCTCATGCTATAGGAAGGGTCTCAGGATTGGAATGGGAAGGAGTTGAATATGACAACTCATGCTGTAGGAAGGGTCTCAGGTTTGGTATAAACATTGAGATATCACATCTCTGCTATCAAAAGGGTCTCAGGATTGGAATGGGAAGGAGTTGGATTCCCCATCTCATGTTATAGGAAGAGTCTCAGGTTTGGTATTAGAAGCATTGAGATATCACATCTCATGCTATAGGAAGTGTCTCAGGATTGGAATGGGAAGGACTTGGATATCACATCTCATGCTATGGGAAGGGTCTCAGGTTTGGTATAAGCAGTGAGATATCACATCTCATGCTATAGGAAGTGTCTCAGGACATCTCATGTTATAGGAAGGATCTCAGGTTTGGTATAAGCATTGAGATATCACATATCTGCTATCGGAAGGGTCTCAGGATTGGAATGGGAAGGAGTTGGATATTCCCATCTCATGTTATAGGAAGGGTCTCAGGTTTGGTATTAGAAGCATTGAGATATCACATCTCATGCTATAGGAAGGGTCTCAGGATTGGAATGGGAAGGACTTGGATATCACATCTCACGCTATAGGGAGGGTCTCAAGTTTGATATTAGAAGCTTTGAGATATCACATGTCATGTTAGAGGTAGGATCTCAGGTTTGGTATTAGAAGTATTGAGATATCACATCTCATGCTATCAGAAGGATCTCAGGTTTGGTATAGAAGCATTGAGATATCATATCTTATGCTATCAGAAGAGTCTCAGGATTGGAATGGGAAGGAGTTGGATATCACATCTCATGGTAAAGGAAGGGTCTCAGGTTTGGAAGATAAGGATTTGGATATCACATCTCATGTTATAGGAAGGATCTCAGGTTCGGTATTAGAAGTATTGAGATATCACATCTCATGCTATCGGAAGGATCTCAGGTTTGGTATAGAAGCATTGAGATATATCTTATGCTATCAGAAGGGTCTCAGGATTGGAATGGGAAGGAGTTAGATATCACATCTCATGCTAAAGGGAGGGTCTCAGGTTTGGAAGGGGAAGGATTTGGATATCACATCTCATGTTATAGGATGGATCTCAGGTTTGGTATTAGAAGTATTGAGATATCACATCTCATGTTATCGGAAGGATCTCAGGTTTGGTATTAGAAGTATTGAGATATCACATCTCATGCTATAGGAAGGGTCTCAGGATTGGAATGGGAAGGAGTTGGATATCACATCTCATGCTAAAGGAAGGGTCTCAGGTTTGGTAGAAGCATTGAGGTATCACATCTCATGCTATAGGAAGGCTCTCAGGATTGGAATGGGAAGGACTTAGATATCACATATCATGCTATAGGGAGGGTCGCGGTTTTGATATTAGAAGCATTGAGATATCACATCTCATGCTATCGGAAGTGTCTCAGGATTGGAATGGGAAGGAGCTGGATATCTCATCCATCCATCTCATGCTAAAGGAAGGGTCTCAGGTTTGGAACGGGAAGGAGTTAGATATCACATCTCATGTTATAGGAAGGGTCTCAGGTTTTTTATTAGAATCATTGAGATATCATATTGCATGATGTAGGAAGGGTCTAAGGATTGGAATGGGAAGGACTTAGATCTCACATCTCATGCTATAGATAGGCTCTCAGGTTTGGAAAGTGAAGGAGTTGGATATCACATTTCATGTTAGAGGAAGGATCTCAGGTTTGGTATTAGGGGCATTGAGATATCACATCTCAGGCTATAGGAAGGGTCTCAGGATTGGAATGGGAAGGAGTTGGATATCACATCTCATGCTATAGGAAGGGTCTCAGGTTTGGTAGAACCATTGAGATATCACATCTCATGCTATAGGAAGGGTCTCAGGATTGGAATGGAAGGAGTTGGATATCACATCTCATGTTATAGGAAGGATATCAGGTTTGGTTTTAGAAGCATTGAGACATCACATCTCATGCTATAGGAAGGGTCTCAGGATTGGAATGGGAAGGAGTTGGATATCACATCTCATGCTATAGGAAGGGTCTCAGGATTGGAATGGGAAGGAGTTGAATATGACAACTCATGCCGTAGGAAGGGTCTCAGGTTTGGTATAAACATTGAGATATCACATCTCTGCTATCAAAAGGGTCTCAGGATTGGAATGGGAAGGAGTTGGATTCCCCATCTCATGTTATAGGAAGAGTCTCAGGTTTGGTATTAGAAGCATTGAGATATCACATCTCATGCTATAGGAAGTGTCTCAGGATTGGAATGGGAAGGACTTGGATATCACATCTCATGCTATGGGAAGGGTCTCAGGTTTGGTATAAGCAGTGAGATATCACATCTCATGCTATAGGAAGTGTCTCAGGACATCTCATGTTATAGGAAGGATCTCAGGTTTGGTATAAGCATTGAGATATCACATATCTGCTATCGGAAGGGTCTCAGGATTGGAATGGGAAGGAGTTGGATATTCCCATCTCATGTTATAGGAAGGGTCTCAGGTTTGGTATTAGAAGCATTGAGATATCACATCTCATGCTATAGGAAGGGTCTCAGGATTGGAATGGGAAGGACTTGGATATCACATCTCACGCTATAGGGAGGGTCTCAAGTTTGATATTAGAAGCTTTGAGATATCACATGTCATGATATCGGAAGGGTCTCAGGATTGGAATGGGAAGGAGTTGGATATCACATCTCATGCTAAAGGGAGGGTCTCAGGTTTGGAAGGGGAAGGATTTGGATATCACATCTCATGTTATAGGAAGGATCTCAGGTTTGGTATTAGAAGCATTGAGATATCACATCTCATGCTATCGGAAGGATCTCAGGTTTGGTATTAGAAGCATTGAGATATCACATCTCATGCTATCAGAAGAGTCTCAGGATTGGAATAGGAAGGAGTTGGATATCACATCTCATGCTAAATGGAGGGTCTCAGGTTTGGAAGGGGAAGGATTTGGATATCACATCTCATGTTATCGGAAGGATCTCACGTTTGGTATTAGAAGTATTGAGATATCATATCTCATGCTATAGGAAGGGTCTCAGGATTGGAATGGGAAGGAGTTGGATATCACATCTCATGCTATCGGAAGTGTCTCAGGATTGGAATGGGAAGGAGCTGGATATCACATCTCATGTTATAGGAAGGGTCTCAGGTTTGGTATAAGCATTGAGATATCACATCTCTGCTATCGGAAGTGTCTCAGGATTGGAATGGGAAGGAGTTGGATATCCCATCTCATGTTATAGGACGGGTCTCAGGTTTGTTATTAGAATCATTGAGATATCATATTGCATGCTGTAGGAAGGGTCTAAGGGTTGGAATGTGAAGGACTTGGATATTACATCTCATGCTATAGATAGGCTCTTAGGTTTGGAAAGGGAAGGAATTGGATATCACATTTCATGTTAGAGGAAGGATCTCAGGTTTGGTATTAGAAGCATTGAGATATCACATCTCATGCTATAGGAAGGGTCTCAGGATTGGAATGGGAAGCAGTTGGATATCACATCTCATGCTATAGGAAGGGTCTCAGGTTTGGTATAAGCATTGAGATATCACATCTCATGCTATAGGACGGGTCTCAGGATTGGAATGGAAGGAGTTGGATATCACATCTCATGTTATAAGGAAGGATCTCAGGTTTGGTATTAGAAGCATTGAGATATCACATCTCATGCTATAGGAAGGGTCTCAGGATTGGAATGTGAAGGATTTGGATATCACATCTCATGCTAAAGGAAGGGTCTCAGGTTTGGTAGAAGCATTGAGATATCACGTCTCTGCTATCGGAAGGGTCTCAGGATTGGATTGGGAAGGAGTTGGATATCCCTTCTCATGCTATAGGAAGAGTCTCAGGATTTGAATGGCAAGGAGTTGGATATCACATCTCATGCCATAGGAAGGGTCTCAGGTTTGTTATAAGCATTGAGATATCACATCTCTGCTATCGGAATTGTCTCAGGATTGGATTGGGAAGGAGTTGGATATCCCTTCTCATGCTATAGGAAGTGTCTCAGGTTGGAATGGGAAGGAGTTGGATATCACATCTCATGTTATAGGAAGGGTCTCAGGATTGGAATGGGAAGGATTTGGATATCACATCCCTTGCTATAGGAAGGGTCTCATGTTTGGAATGGGAAGGAGTTGGATATCACATATGCTATAGTTAGTGTCTCAGGTTTGGAACGGGAAGGAGTTGGATATCACATCTCATGTTATAGGAAGGGTCTCAGGTTTGGTATAAGCATTGAGATATCACATCTCTGCTATCGGAAGCGGCTCAGGATTGGAATGGGAAGGAGTTGGATATCCCATCTAATGTTATAGGAAGAGTCTCTGGTTTGGTATTAGAATCATTGAGATATCACATCGCATGCTGTAGGAAGGGTCTAAGGATTGGAATGGGATGGACTTGGATATCACATCTCATGCTATAGGTAGGCTCTCAGGTTTGGTATAAGCATTGAGATATCACATCTCATGCTATAGGAAGGGTCTCAGGATTGGAATGGGAAGGAATTGGATATCACATCATGCTATAGGAAGGGTCTCAGATTTGGTATAAGCATTGAGATATCACATCTCATGCTAAAGGAAGGGTCTCAGGATTGGAATGGGAAGGAGTTGTATATGACATCTCAGGCCATAGGAAGGTTCTCAGGTTTGGTATAAGCATTGAGATATCACATCTCTGCTATCGGAAGTGTCTCAGGATTGGAATGGGAAGGAGTTGGATATCCCATCTCATGTTATAGGACGGGTCTCAGGTTTGTTATTAGAATCATTGAGATATCATATTGCATGCTGTTGGAAGGGTCTAAGGGTTGGAATGGGAAGGACTTGGATATCACATCTCATGCTATAGATAGGCTCTTAGGTTTGGAAAGGGAAGGAGTTGGATATCACATTTCATGTTAGAGGAAGGATCTCAGGTTTGGTATTAGAAGCATTGAGATATCACATCTCATGCTATAGGAAGGGTCTCAGGATTGGAATGGGAAGCAATTGGATATCACATCTCATGCTATAGGAAGGGTCTCAGGTTTGGTATAAGCATTGAGATATCACATCTCATGCTATAGGAAGGGTCTCAGGGTTGGAATGGGAAGGAGTTGGATATCACATCTCATCCAATAGGAAGGGCCTCAGGTTTGGAATGGGAAGGAATTGGATATCACATCTCATGTTATAGGAAGGATCTCAGGTTTGGTATTAGAAGCATTGAGATATCACATCTCATGCTATAGGAAGGGTCTCAGGATTGGAATGTGAAGGATTTGGATATCACATCTCATGCTAAAGGAAGGGTCTCAGGTTTGGTAGAAGCATTGAGATATCACGCCTCTGCTATCGGAAGGGTCTCAGGATTGGATTGGGAAGGAGTTGGATATCACATCTCATGCCATAGGAAGGGTCTCAGGTTTGGTATAAGCATTGAGATATCACATCTCTGCTATCGGAAGGGTCTCAGGTTTGGATTGGGAAGGAGTTGGATATCCCTTCTCATGCTATAGGAAGTGTCTCAGGTTGGAATGGGAAGGAGTTGGATATCACATCTCATTCATGTTATAGGAAGGGTCTCAGGATTGGAATGGGAAGGATTTGGATATCACATCTCTTGCTATAGGAAGGGTCTCAGGATTGGAATGGGTAGGAGTTGGATATTACTTTCTTGCTATAGGAGGGGTCTCATGTTTGGAATGGGAAGGAGTTGGATATCACATATGCTATAGTTAGTGTCTCAGGTTTGCAACGGGAAGGAGTTGGATATCACATCTCATGTTATAGGAAGGGTCTCAGGTTTGGTATAAGCATTGAGATATCACATCTCTGCTATCGGAAGCGGCTCAGGATTGGAATGGGAAGGAGTTGGATATCCCATCTCATGTTATAGGAAGAGTCTCTGGTTTGGTATTAGAATCATTGAGATATCACATCGCATGCTGTAGGAAGGGTCTAAGGATTGGAATGGGAAGGAATTGGATATCACATCTCATGCTATAGGAAGGGTCTCAGATTTGGTATAAGCATTGAGATATCACATCTCATGCTATAGGAAGGGTCTCAGGATTGGAATGGGAAGGAATTGGATATCACATCTCATGCTATAGGAAGGGTCTCAGATTTGGTATAAGCATTGAGATATCGCATCTCATGCTAAAGGAAGGGTCTCAGGATTGGAATGGGAAGGAGTTGTATATGACATCTCAGGCCATAGGTAGGCTCTCAGGTGGTTTGGTATAGGCATTGAGATATCACATCTCATGCTATAGGAAGGGTCTCAGGATTGGAATGGGAAGGAATTGGATATCACATCTCATGCTATAGGAAGGGTCTCAGATTTGGTATAAGCATTGAGATATCGCATCTCATGCTAAAGGAAGGGTCTCAGGATTGGAATGGGAAGGAGTTGTATATGACATCTCAGGCCATAGGAAGGTTCTCAGGTTTGGTATAAGCATTGAGATATCACATCTCTGCTATCGGAAGGGTCTCAGGATTGGAATGGGAAAGAGTTGGATATCCCATCTCATGTTATAGGAAGGGTCTCAGGATTTGAATGGCAAGGAGTTGGATATCACATCTCATGCCATAGGAAGGGTCTCAGGTTTGGTATAAGCATTGAGATATCACATCTCTGCTATCGGAAGGGTCTCAGGATTGGATTGGGAAGGAGTTGGATATCCCTTCTCATGCTATAGGAAGTGTCTCAGGTTGGAATGGGAAGGAGTTGGATATCACATCTCATGTTATAGGAAGGGTCCCAGGATTCGAATGGGAAGGATTTGGATATCACATCTCTTGCTATAGGAAGGGTCTCAGGATTGGAATGGGTAGGAGTTGGATATTACTTTCTTGCTATAGGAAGGGTCTCATGTTTGGAATGGGAAGGAGTTGGATATCACATATGCTATAGTTAGTGTCTCAGGTTTGGAACGGGAAGGAGTTGGATATCACCTCTCATGTTATAGGAAGGGTCTCAGGTTTGGTATAAGCATTGAGATATCACATCTCTGCTATCAGAAGCGGCTCAGGATTGGAATGGGAAGGAGTTGGATATCCCATCTCATGTTATAGGAAGAGTCTCTGGTTTGGTATTAGAATCATTGAGATATCACATCGCATGCTGTAGGAAGGGTCTAAGGATTGGAATGGGATGGACTTGGATATCACATCTCATGCTATAGGAAGGGTCTCAGATTTGGTATAAGCATTGAGATATCACATCCCATGCTAAAGGAAGGGTCTCAGGATTGGAATGGGAAGGAGTTGTATATGACATCTCAGGCCATAGGAAGGTTCTCAGGTTTGGTATAAGCATTGAGATATCACATCTCTGCTATCGGAAGGGTCTCAGGATTGGAATGGGAAGGAGTTGGATATCCCATCTCATGTTATAGGAAGGGTCTCAGGTTTGGTATTAGAAGCATAGAGATATCACATCTCATGCTATAGGAAGGGTCTCAGGATTTGAATGGCAAGGAGTTGGATATCACATCTCATGCCATAGGAAGGGTCTCAGGTTTGGTATAAGCATTGAGATATCACATCTCTGCTATCGGAAGGGTCTCAGGATTGGATTGGGAAGGAGTTGGATATCCCTTCTCATGCTATAGGAAGTGTCTCAGGTTGGAATGGGAAGGAGTTGGATATCACATCTCATGTTATAGGAAGGGTCTCAGGATTGGAATGGGAAGGATTTGGATATCACATCTCTTGCTATAGGAAGGGTCTCAGGATTGGAATGGGTAGGAGTTGGATATTACTTTCTTGCTATAGGAAGGGTCTCATGTTTGGAATGGGAAGGAGTTGGATATCACATATGCTATAGTTAGTGTCTCAGGTTTGGAATGGGATGGACTTGGATATCACATCTCATGCTATAGGAAGGGTCTCAGATTTGGTATAAGCATTGAGATATCACATCTCATGCTAAAGGAAGGGTCTCAGGATTGGAATGGGAAGGAGTTGTATATGACATCTCAGGCCATAGGAAGGTTCTCAGGTTTGGTATAAGCATTGAGATATCACATCTCTGCTATCGGAAGGGTCTCAGGATTGGAATGGGAAGGAGTTGGATATCCCATCTCATGTTATAGGAAGGGTCTCAGGTTTGGTATTAGAAGCATTGAGATATCACATCTCATGCTATAGGAATGGTCTCAGGATTGGAATGTGAAGGATTTGGATATTACATCTCATGCTAAAGGAAGGGTCTCAGGTTTGGTAGAAGCATTGAGATATCACGTCTCTGCTATCGGAAGGGTCTCAGGATTGGATTGGGAAGGAGTTGGATATCCCTTCTCATGCTATAGGAAGGGTCTCAGGATTTGAATGGCAAGGAGTTGGATATCACATCTCATGCCATAGGAAGGGTCTCAGGTTTGGTATAAGCATTGAGATATCACATCTCTGCTATCGGAAGGGTCTCAGGATTGGATTGGGAAGGAGTTGGATATCCCTTCTCATGCTATAGGAAGTGTCTCAGGTTGGAATGGGAAGGAGTTGGATATCACATCTCATGTTATAGGAAGGGTCTCAGGATTGGAATGGGAAGGATTTGGATATCACATCTCTTGCTATAGGAAGGGTCTCAGGATTGGAATGGGTAGGAGTTGGATATTACTTTCTTGCTATAGGAAGGGTCTCATGTTTGGAATGGGAAGGATTTGGATATCACATATGCTATAGTTAGTGTCTCAGGTTTGGAACGGGAAGGAGTTGGATATCACATCTCATGTTATAGGAAGGGTCTCTGGTTTGGTATAATCATTGCGATATCAAATCCCCGCTATCGGAAGCTGCTCAGGATTGGAATGGGAAGGAGTTGGATATCCCATCTCATGTTATAGTAAGAGTCTCTGGTTTGGTATTAGAATCATTGAGATATCACATCGCATGCTGTAGGAAGGGTCTAAGGATTGGAATGGGATGGACTTGGATATCACATCTCATGCTATAGGAAGGGTCTCAGATTTGGTATAAGCATTGAGATATCACATCTCATGCTAAAGGAAGGGTCTCAGGATTGTAGGCTCTCAGGTTTGGTATAAGCATTGAGATATCACATCTCATGCTATAGGAAGGGTCTCAGGATTGGAATGGGAAGGATTTGGATATCACATCTCATGCTATAGGAAGGGTCTCAGATTTGGTATAAGCATTGAGATATCACATCTCATGCTAAAGGAAGGGTCTCAGGATTGGAATGGGAAGGAGTTGTATATGACATCTCAGGCCATAGGAAGGGTCTCAGGTTTGGTATAAGCATTGAGATATCACATCTCTGCTATCGGAAGGGTCTCAGGATTGGAATGGGAAGGAGTTGGATATCCCATCTCATGTTATAGGAAGGGTCTCAGGTTTGGTATTAGAAGTATAGAGATATCACATCTCATGCTATAGGAAGGGTCTCAGGATTGGAATGGGAAGGACTTGGATGTCACATCTCATGCTATAGGGAGGGTCTCAAGTTTGATATTAGAAGCATTGAGATAACAAATCTCATGATATCGGAAGGGTCTCATGATTGGATTGGGAAGGAGTTGGATACCACATCTCATGATAAAGGAAGGGTCTAAGGTTTGGAAGGGGAAGGATTTGGATATCACATCTCATGTTATAGGACGGGTCTCAGGTTTGGTATTAGAAGCATTGAGATATCAAGTCTCATGGTATAAGAAGGGTCTCAGAATTGGAATGGGAAGGAGTTGGATATCACACCTCAAGCTATAGGAATGGTCTCAGGATTGGAATGGGAAGGAGTTTGATATCACATCTCATGCCATAGTATGGGTCTCAGGTTTGGTAGAAGCATTGGGACATCACATCTCATGCTATCGGAAGGGTATCGGGATTGGATTTGGAAGGAGTTGGATATCCCATCTCATGCTATAGGAAGGGTCTCAGGTTGGAATGGGAAGGAGTTGGATATCACATCTCATGTTATAGGACGGGTCTCAGGATTGGAATGGGAAGGACTTGGATATCACATCTCATGCTATAGGAAGGCTCTCAGGTTTGCAAGGGGAAAGAGTTGGATATCACATTTCATGTTAGAGGTAGGATCTCAGGTTTGGTATTAGAAGTATTGAGATATCACATCTCATGCTATCAGAAGGATCTCAGGTTTGGTATAGAAGCATTGAGATATCATATCTTATGCTATCAGAAGAGTCTCAGGATTGGAATGGGAAGGAGTTGGATATCACATCTCATGCCATAGGAAGGGTCTCAGGTTTGGTATAAGCATTGAGATATCATATCTTATGCTATCAGAAGAGTCTCAGGATTGGAATGGCAAGGAGTTGGATATCACATCTCATGCCATAGGAAGGGTCTCAGGTTTGGTATAAGCATTGAGATATCACATCTCTGCTATCGGAAGGGTCTCAGGATTGGATTGGGAAGGAGTTGGATATCCCTTCTCATGCTATAGGAAGTGTCTCAGGTTGGAATGGGAAGGAGTTGGATATCACATCTCATGTTATAGGAAGGGTCTCAGGATTGGAATGGGAAGGATTTGGATATCACATCTCTTGCTATAGGAAGGGTCTCAGGATTGGAATGGGTAGGAGTTGGATATTACTTTCTTGCTATAGGAAGGGTCTCATGTTTGGAATGGGAAGGATTTGGATATCACATATGCTATAGTTAGTGTCTCAGGTTTGGAACGGGAAGGAGTTGGATATCACATCTCATGTTATAGGAAGGGTCTCTGGTTTGGTATAATCATTGCGATATCAAATCCCCGCTATCGGAAGCTGCTCAGGATTGGAATGGGAAGGAGTTGGATATCCCATCTCATGTTATAGTAAGAGTCTCTGGTTTGGTATTAGAATCATTGAGATATCACATCGCATGCTGTAGGAAGGGTCTAAGGATTGGAATGGGATGGACTTGGATATCACATCTCATGCTATAGGAAGGGTCTCAGATTTGGTATAAGCATTGAGATATCACATCTCATGCTAAAGGAAGGGTCTCAGGATTGTAGGCTCTCAGGTTTGGTATAAGCATTGAGATATCACATCTCATGCTATAGGAAGGGTCTCAGGATTGGAATGGGAAGGATTTGGATATCACATCTCATGCTATAGGAAGGGTCTCAGATTTGGTATAAGCATTGAGATATCACATCTCATGCTAAAGGAAGGGTCTCAGGATTGGAATGGGAAGGAGTTGTATATGACATCTCAGGCCATTGAAAGGGTCTCAGGTTTGGTATAAGCATTGAGATATCACATCTCTGCTATCGGAAGGGTCTCAGGATTGGAATGGGAAGGAGTTGGATATCCCATCTCATGTTATAGGAAGGGTCTCAGGTTTGGTATTAGAAGTATAGAGATATCACATCTCATGCTATAGGAAGGGTCTCAGGATTGGAATGGGAAGGACTTGGATGTCACATCTCATGCTATAGGGAGGGTCTCAAGTTTGATATTAGAAGCATTGAGATAACAAATCTCATGATATCGGAAGGGTCTCATGATTGGATTGGGAAGGAGTTGGATACCACATCTCATGATAAAGGAAGGGTCTAAGGTTTGGAAGGGGAAGGATTTGGATATCACATCTCATGTTATAGGACGGGTCTCAGGTTTGGTATTAGAAGCATTGAGATATCAAGTCTCATGGTATAAGAAGGGTCTCAGAATTGGAATGGGAAGGAGTTGGATATCACACCTCAAGCTATAGGAAGGGTCTCAGGATTGGAATGGGAAGGAGTTTGATATCACATCTCATGCCATAGTATGGGTCTCAGGTTTGGTAGAAGCATTGGGACATCACATCTCATGCTATCGGAAGGGTATCGGGATTGGATTTGGAAGGAGTTGGATATCCCATCTCATGCTATAGGAAGGGTCTCAGGTTGGAATGGGAAGGAGTTGGATATCACATCTCATGTTATAGGACGGGTCTCAGGATTGGAATGGGAAGGACTTGGATATCACATCTCATGCTATAGGAAGGCTCTCAGGTTTGCAAGGGGAAAGAGTTGGATATCACATTTCATGTTAGAGGTAGGATCTCAGGTTTGGTATTAGAAGTATTGAGATATCACATCTCATGCTATCAGAAGGATCTCAGGTTTGGTATAGAAGCATTGAGATATCATATCTTATGCTATCAGAAGAGTCTCAGGATTGGAATGGGAAGGAGTTGGATATCACATCTCATGGTAAAGGAAGGGTCTCAGGTTTGGAAGATAAGGATTTGGATATCACATCTCATGTTATAGGAAGGATCTCAGGTTTGGTATTAGAAGTATTGAGATATCACATCTCATGCTATCGGAAGGATCTCAGGTTTGGTATAGAAGCATTGAGATATATCTTATGCTATCAGAAGGGTCTCAGGATTGGAATGGGAAGGAGTTAGATATCACATCTCATGCTAAAGGGAGGGTCTCAGGTTTGGAAGGGGAAGGATTTGGATATCACATCTCATGTTATAGGATGGATCTCAGGTTTGGTATTAGAAGTATTGAGATATCACATCTCGTGTTATCGGAAGGATCTCAGGTTTGGTATTAGAAGTATTGAGATATCACATCTCATGCTATAGGAAGGGTCTCAGGATTGGAATGGGAAGGAGTTGGATATCACATCTCATGCTAAAGGAAGGGTCTCAGGTTTGGTAGAAGCATTGAGGTATCACATCTCATGCTATAGGAAGGCTCTCAGGATTGGAATGGGAAGGACTTAGATATCACATATCATGCTATAGGGAGGGTCTCGGTTTTGATATTAGAAGCATTGAGATATCACATCTCATGCTATCGGAAGTGTCTCAGGATTGGAATGGGAAGGAGCTGGATATCTCATCCATCCATCTCATGCTAAAGGAAGGGTCTCAGGTTTGGAACGGGAAGGAGTTGGATATCACATCTCATGTTATAGGAAGGGTCTCAGGTTTTTTATTAGAATCATTGAGATATCATATTGCATGATGTAGGAAGGGTCTAAGGATTGGAATGGGAAGGACTTAGATCTCACATCTCATGCTATAGATAGGCTCTCAGGTTTGGAAAGTGAAGGAGTTGGATATCACATTTCATGTTAGAGGAAGGATCTCAGGTTTGGTATTAGGGGCATTGAGATATCACATCTCAGGCTATAGGAAGGGTCTCAGGATTGGAATGGGAAGGAGTTGGATATCACATCTCATGCTATAGGAAGGGTCTCAGGTTTGGTAGAACCATTGAGATATCACATCTCATGCTATAGGAAGGGTCTCAGGATTGGAATGGAAGGAGTTGGATATCACATCCCATGTTATAGGAAGGATATCAGGTTTGGTATTAGAAGCATTGAGACATCACATCTCATGCTATAGGAAGGGTCTCAGGATTGGAATGGGAAGGAGTTGGATATCACATCTCATGCTATAGGAAGGGTCTCAGGATTGGAATGGGAAGGAGTTGAATATGACAACTCATGCCGTAGGAAGGGTCTCAGGTTTGGTATAAACATTGAGATATCACATCTCTGCTATCAAAAGGGTCTCAGGATTGGAATGGGAAGGAGTTGGATTCCCCATCTCATGTTATAGGAAGAGTCTCAGGTTTGGTATTAGAAGCATTGAGATATCACATCTCATGCTATAGGAAGTGTCTCAGGATTGGAATGGGAAGGACTTGGATATCACATCTCATGCTATGGGAAGGGTCTCAGGTTTGGTATAAGCAGTGAGATATCACATCGCATGCTATAGGAAGTGTCTCAGGACATCTCATGTTATAGGAAGGATCTCAGGTTTGGTATAAGCATTGAGATATCACATATCTGCTATTGGAAGGGTCTCAGGATTGGAATGGGAAGGAGTTGGATATTCCCATCTCATGTTATAGGAAGGGTCTCAGGTTTGGTATTAGAAGCATTGAGATATCATATCTCATGCTATAGGAAGGGTCTCAGGATTGGAATGGGAAGGACTTGGATATCACATCTCACGCTATAGGGAGGGTCTCAAGTTTGATATTAGAAGCTTTGAGATATCACATCTCATGATATCGGAAGGGTCTCAGGATTGGAATGGGAAGGAGTTGGATATCACATCTCATGCTAAAGGGAGGGTCTCAGGTTTGGAAGGGGAAGGATTTGGATATCACATCTCATGTTATAGGAAGGATCTCAGGTTTGGTATTAGAAGCATTGAGATATCACATCTCATGCTATCGGAAGGATCTCAGGTTTGGTATTAGAAGCATTGAGATATCACATCTCATGCTATCAGAAGAGTCTCAGGATTGGAATAGGAAGGAGTTGGATATCACATCTCATGCTAAAGGGAGGGTCTCAGGTTTGGAAGGGGAAGGATTTGGATATCACATCTCATGTTATCGGAAGGATCTCACGTTTGGTATTAGAAGTATTGAGATATCATATCTCATGCTATAGGAAGGGTCTCAGGATTGGAATGGGAAGGAGTTGGATATCACATCTCATGCTATCGGAAGTGTCTCAGGATTGGAATGGGAAGGAGCTGGATATCACATCTCATGCTAAAGGAAGGGTCTCAGGATTGGAATGGGAAGGATTTGGATATCACATCTCTTGCTATAGGAAGGGTCTCAGGATTGGAATGGGTAGGAGTTGGATATTACTTTCTTGCTATAGGAAGGGTCTCATGTTTGGAATGGGAAGGAGTTGGATATCACATATGCTATAGTTAGTGTCTCAGGTTTGGAACGGGAAGGAGTTGGATATCACATCTCATGTTATAGGAAGGGTCTCAGGTTTGGTATAAGCATTGAGATATCACATCTCTGCTATCAGAAGCGGCTCAGGATTGGAATGGGAAGGAGTTGGATATCCCATCTCATGTTATAGGAAGAGTCTCTGGTTTGGTATTAGAATCATTGAGATATCACATCGCATACTGTAGGAAGGGTCTAAGGATTGGAATGGGATGGACTTGGATATCACATCTCATGCTATAGGTAGGCTCTCAGGTTTGGTATAAGCATTGAGATATCACATCTCATGCTATAGGAAGGGTCTCAGGATTGGAATGGGAAGGAATTGGATATCACATCTCATGCTATAGGAAGGGTCTCAGATTTGGTATAAGCATTGAGATATCACATCTCATGCTAAAGGAAGGGTCTCAGGATTGGAATGGGAAGGAGTTGTATATGACATCTCAGGCCATAGGAAGGTTCTCAGGTTTGGTATAAGCATTGAGATATCACATCTCTGCTATCGGAAGGGTCTCAGGATTGGAATGGGAAGGAGTTGGATATCCCATCTCATGTTATAGGAAGGGTCTCAGGTTTGGTATTAGAAGCATAGAGATATCACATCTCATGCTACAGGAAGGGTCTCAGGATTTGAATGGCAAGGAGTTGGATATCACATCTCATGCCATAGGAAGGGTCTCAGGTTTGGTATAAGCATTGAGATATCACATCTCTGCTATCGGAAGGGTCTCAGGATTGGATTGGGAAGGAGTTGGATATCCCTTCTCATGCTATAGGAAGTGTCTCAGGTTGGAATGGGAAGGAGTTGGATATCACATCTCATGTTATAGGAAGGGTCTCAGGATTGGAATGGGAAGGATTTGGACATCACATCTCTTGCTATAGGAAGGGTCTCAGGATTGGAATGGGTAGGAGTTGGATATTACTTTCTTGCTATAGGAAGGGTCTCATGTTTGGAATGGGAAGGAGTTGGATATCACATATGCTATAGTTAGTGTCTCAGGTTTGGAATGGGATGGACTTGTATATCACATCTCATGCTATAGGAAGGGTCTCAGATTTGGTATAAGCATTGAGATATCACATCTCATGCTAAAGGAAGGGTCTCAGGATTGGAATGGGAAGGAGTTGTATATGACATCTCAGGCCATAGGAAGGTTCTCAGGTTTGGTATAAGCATTGAGATATCACATCTCTGCTATCGGAAGGGTCTCAGGATTGGAATGGGAAGGAGTTGGATATCCCATCTCATGTTATAGGAAGGGTCTCAGGTTTGGTATTAGAAGCATTGAGATATCACATCTCATGCTATAGGAATGGTCTCAGGATTGGAATGTGAAGGATTTGGATATTACATCTCATGCTAAAGGAAGGGTCTCAGGTTTGGTAGAAGCATTGAGATATCACGTCTCTGCTATCGGAAGGGTCTCAGGATTGGATTGGGAAGGAGTTGGATATCCCTTCTCATGCTATAGGAAGGGTCTCAGGATTTGAATGGCAAGAGTTGGATATCACATCTCATGCCATAGGAAGGGTCTCAGGTTTGGTATAAGCATTGAGATATCACATCTCTGCTATCGGAAGGGTCTCAGGATTGGATTGGGAAGGAGTTGGATATCCCTTCTCATGCTATAGGAAGTGTCTCAGGTTGGAATGGGAAGGAGTTGGATATCACATCTCATGTTATAGGAAGGGTCTCAGGATTGGAATGGGAAGGATTTGGATATCACATCTCTTGCTATAGGAAGGGTCTCAGGATTGGAATGGGTAGGAGTTGGATATTACTTTCTTGCTATAGGAAGGGTCTCATGTTTGGAATGGGAAGGATTTGGATATCACATATGCTATAGTTAGTGTCTCAGGTTTGGAACGGGAAGGAGTTGGATATCACATCTCATGTTATAGGAAGGGTCTCAGGTTTGGTATAAGCATTGAGATATCACATCTCTGCTATCGGAAGCGGCTCAGGATTGGAATGGGAAGGAGTTGGATATCCCATCTCATGTTATAGTAAGAGTCTCTGGTTTGGTATTAGAATCATTGAGATATCACATCGCATGCTGTAGGAAGGGTCTAAGGATTGGAATGGGATGGACTTGGATATCACATCTCATGCTATAGGAAGGGTCTCAGATTTGGTATAAGCATTGAGATATCACATCTCATGCTATAGGAAGGGTCTCAGGATTGGAATGGGAAGGATTTGGATATCACATCTCATGCTATAGGAAGGGTCTCAGATTTGGTATAAGCATTGAGATATCACATCTCATGCTAAAGGAAGGGTCTCAGGATTGGAATGGGAAGGAGTTGTATATGACATCTCAGGCCATAGGAAGGGTCTCAGGTTTGGTATAAGCATTGAGATATCACATCTCTGCTATCGGAAGGGTCTCAGGATTGGAATGGGAAGGAGTTGGATATCCCATCTCATGTTATAGGAAGGGTCTCAGGTTTGGTATTAGAAGTATAGAGATATCACATCTCATGCTATAGGAAGGGTCTCAGGATTGGAATGGGAAGGACTTGGATGTCACATCTCATGCTATAGGGAGGGTCTCAAGTTTGATATTAGAAGCATTGAGATAACAAATCTCATGATATCGGAAGGGTCTCAGGATTGGAATGGGAAGGAGTTGGATACCACATCTCATGATAAAGGAAGGGTCTAAGGTTTGGAAGGGGAAGGATTTGGATATCACATCTCATGTTATAGGACGGGTCTCAGGTTTGGTATTAGAAGCATTGAGATATCAAGTCTCATGGTATAAGAAGGGTCTCAGAATTGGAATGGGAAGGAGTTGGATATCACACCTCAAGCTATAGGAAGGGTCTCAGGATTGGAATGGGAAGGAGTTTGATATCACATCTCATGCCATAGTATGGGTCTCAGGTTTGGTAGAAGCATTGGGACATCACATCTCATGCTATCGGAAGGGTATCGGGATTGGATTTGGAAGGAGTTGGATATCCCATCTCATGCTATAGGAAGGGTCTCAGGTTGGAATGGGAAGGAGTTGGATATCACATCTCATGTTATAGGACGGGTCTCAGGATTGGAATGGGAAGGACTTGGATATCACATCTCATGCTATAGGAAGGCTCTCAGGTTTGCAAGGGGAAAGAGTTGGATATCACATTTCATGTTAGAGGTAGGATCTCAGGTTTGGTATTAGAAGTATTGAGATATCACATCTCATGCTATCAGAAGGATCTCAGGTTTGGTATAGAAGCATTGAGATATCATATCTTATGCTATCAGAAGAGTCTCAGGATTGGAATGGGAAGGAGTTGGATATCACATCTCATGGTAAAGGAAGGGTCTCAGGTTTGGAAGATAAGGATTTGGATATCACATCTCATGTTATAGGAAGGATCTCAGGTTTGGTATTAGAAGTATTGAGATATCACATCTCATGCTATCGGAAGGATCTCAGGTTTGGTATAGAAGCATTGAGATATATCTTATGCTATCAGAAGGGTCTCAGGATTGGAATGGGAAGGAGTTAGATATCACATCTCATGCTATAGGAAGGGTCTCAGGATTGGAATGGAAGGAGTTGGATATCACATCTCATGTTATAGGAAGGATATCAGGTTTGGTATTAGAAGCATTGAGACATCACATCTCATGCTATAGGAAGGGTCTCAGGATTGGAATGGGAAGGAGTTGGATATCACATCTCATGCTATAGGAAGGGTCTCAGGATTGGAATGGGAAGGAGTTGAATATGACAACTCATGCCGTAGGAAGGGTCTCAGGTTTGGTACAAACATTGAGATATCACATCTCTGCTATCAAAAGGGTCTCAGGATTGGAATGGGAAGGAGTTGGATTCCCCATCTCATGTTATAGGAAGAGTCTCAGGTTTGGTATTAGAAGCATTGAGATATCACATCTCATGCTATAGGAAGTGTCTCAGGATTGGAATGGGAAGGACTTGGATATCACATCTCATGCTATGGGAAGGGTCTCAGGTTTGGTATAAGCAGTGAGATATCACATCTCATGCTATAGGAAGTGTCTCAGGACATCTCATGTTATAGGAAGGATCTCAGGTTTGGTATAAGCATTGAGATATCACATATCTGCTATCGGAAGGGTCTCAGGATTGGAATGGGAAGGAGTTGGATATTCCCATCTCATGTTATAGGAAGGGTCTCAGGTTTGGTATTAGAAGCATTGAGATATCACATCTCATGCTATAGGAAGGGTCTCAGGATTGGAATGGGAAGGACTTGGATATCACATCTCACGCTATAGGGAGGGTCTCAAGTTTGATATTAGAAGCTTTGAGATATCACATCTCATGATATCGGAAGGGTCTCAGGATTGGAATGGGAAGGAGTTGGATATCACATCTCATGCTAAAGGGAGGGTCTCAGGTTTGGAAGGGGAAGGATTTGGATATCACATCTCATGTTATAGGAAGGATCTCAGGTTTGGTATTAGAAGCATTGAGATATCACATCTCATGCTATCGGAAGGATCTCAGGTTTGGTATTAGAAGCATTGAGATATCACATCTCATGCTATCAGAAGAGTCTCAGGATTGGAATAGGAAGGAGTTGGATATCACATCTCATGCTAAAGGGAGGGTCTCAGGTTTGGAAGGGGAAGGATTTGGATATCACATCTCATGTTATCGGAAGGATCTCACGTTTGGTATTAGAAGTATTGAGATATCATATCTCATGCTATAGGAAGGGTCTCAGGATTGGAATGGGAAGGAGTTGGATATCACATCTCATGCTATCGGAAGTGTCTCAGGATTGGAATGGGAAGGAGCTGGATATCACATCTCATGCTAAAGGAAGGGTCTCAGGTTTGGAACGGGAAGGATTTGGATATCACATCTCATGTTATAGGAAGGGTCTCAGGTTTGGTATAAGCATTGAGATATCACATCTCTGCTATCGGAAGTGTCTCAGGATTGGAATGGGAAGGAGTTGGATATCCCATCTCATGTTATAGGACGGGTCTCAGGTTTGTTATTAGAATCATTGAGATATCATATTGCATGCTGTAGGAAGGGTCTAAGGGTTGGAATGTGAAGGACTTGGATATCACATCTCATGCTATAGATAGGCTCTTAGGTTTGGAAAGGGAAGGAATTGGATATCACATTTCATGTTAGAGGAAGGATCTCAGGTTTGGTATTAGAAGCATTGAGATATCACATCTCATGCTATAGGAAGGGTCTCAGGATTGGAATGGGAAGGAGTTGGATATCACATCTCATGCTATAGGAAGGGTCTCAGGATTGGAATGGGAAGGAGTTGAATATGACAACTCATGCCGTAGGAAGGGTCTCAGGTTTGGTACAAACATTGAGATATCACATCTCTGCTATCAAAAGGGTCTCAGGATTGGAATGGGAAGGAGTTGGATTCCCCATCTCATGTTATAGGAAGAGTCTCAGGTTTGGTATTAGAAGCATTGAGATATCACATCTCATGCTATAGGAAGTGTCTCAGGATTGGAATGGGAAGGACTTGGATATCACATCTCATGCTATGGGAAGGGTCTCAGGTTTGGTATAAGCAGTGAGATATCACATCTCATGCTATAGGAAGTGTCTCAGGACATCTCATGTTATAGGAAGGATCTCAGGTTTGGTATAAGCATTGAGATATCACATATCTGCTATCGGAAGGGTCTCAGGATTGGAATGGGAAGGAGTTGGATATTCCCATCTCATGTTATAGGAAGGGTCTCAGGTTTGGTATTAGAAGCATTGAGATATCACATCTCATGCTATAGGAAGGGTCTCAGGATTGGAATGGGAAGGACTTGGATATCACATCTCACGCTATAGGGAGGGTCTCAAGTTTGATATTAGAAGCTTTGAGATATCACATCTCATGATATCGGAAGGGTCTCAGGATTGGAATGGGAAGGAGTTGGATATCACATCTCATGCTAAAGGGAGGGTCTCAGGTTTGGAAGGGGAAGGATTTGGATATCACATCTCATGTTATAGGAAGGATCTCAGGTTTGGTATTAGAAGCATTGAGATATCACATCTCATGCTATCGGAAGGATCTCAGGTTTGGTATTAGAAGCATTGAGATATCACATCTCATGCTATCAGAAGAGTCTCAGGATTGGAATAGGAAGGAGTTGGATATCACATCTCATGCTAAAGGGAGGGTCTCAGGTTTGGAAGGGGAAGGATTTGGATATCACATCTCATGTTATCGGAAGGATCTCACGTTTGGTATTAGAAGTATTGAGATATCATATCTCATGCTATAGGAAGGGTCTCAGGATTGGAATGGGAAGGAGTTGGATATCACATCTCATGCTATCGGAAGTGTCTCAGGATTGGAATGGGAAGGAGCTGGATATCACATCTCATGCTAAAGGAAGGGTCTCAGGTTTGGAACGGGAAGGATTTGGATATCACATCTCATGTTATAGGAAGGGTCTCAGGTTTGGTATAAGCATTGAGATATCACATCTCTGCTATCGGAAGTGTCTCAGGATTGGAATGGGAAGGAGTTGGATATCCCATCTCATGTTATAGGACGGGTCTCAGGTTTGTTATTAGAATCATTGAGATATCATATTGCATGCTGTAGGAAGGGTCTAAGGGTTGGAATGTGAAGGACTTGGATATCACATCTCATGCTATAGATAGGCTCTTAGGTTTGGAAAGGGAAGGAATTGGATATCACATTTCATGTTAGAGGAAGGATCTCAGGTTTGGTATTAGAAGCATTGAGATATCACATCTCATGCTATAGGAAGGGTCTCAGGATTGGAATGGGAAGCAGTTGGATATCACATCTCATGCTATAGGAAGGGTCTCAGGTTTGGTATAAGCATTGAGATATCACATCTCATGCTATAGGACGGGTCTCAGGATTGGAATGGAAGGAGTTGGATATCACATCTCATGTTATAAGGAAGGATCTCAGGTTTGGTATTAGAAGCATTGAGATATCACATCTCATGCTATAGGAAGGGTCTCAGGATTGGAATGTGAAGGATTTGGATATCACATCTCATGCTAAAGGAAGGGTCTCAGGTTTGGTAGAAGCATTGAGATATCACGTCTCTGCTATCGGAAGGGTCTCAGGATTGGATTGGGAAGGAGTTGGATATCCCTTCTCATGCTATAGGAAGAGTCTCAGGATTTGAATGGCAAGGAGTTGGATATCACATCTCATGCCATAGGAAGGGTCTCAGGTTTGTTATAAGCATTGAGATATCACATCTCTGCTATCGGAATTGTCTCAGGATTGGATTGGGAAGGAGTTGGATATCCCTTCTCATGCTATAGGAAGTGTCTCAGGTTGGAATGGGAAGGAGTTGGATATCACATCTCATGTTATAGGAAGGGTCTCAGGATTGGAATGGGAAGGATTTGGATATCACATCCCTTGCTATAGGAAGGGTCTCATGTTTGGAATGGGAAGGAGTTGGATATCACATATGCTATAGTTAGTGTCTCAGGTTTGGAACGGGAAGGAGTTGGATATCACATCTCATGTTATAGGAAGGGTCTCAGGTTTGGTATAAGCATTGAGATATCACATCTCTGCTATCGGAAGCGGCTCAGGATTGGAATGGGAAGGAATTGGATATCCCTTCTCATGCTATAGGAAGTGTCTCAGGTTGGAATGGGAAGGAGTTGGATATCACATCTCATGTTATAGGAAGGGTCTCAGGATTGGAATGGGAAGGATTTGGATATCACATCCCTTGCTATAGGAAGGGTCTCATGTTTGGAATGGGAAGGAGTTGGATATCACATATGCTATAGTTAGTGTCTCAGGTTTGGAACGGGAAGGAGTTGGATATCACAACTCATGCTATAGGTAGGCTCTCAGGTTTGGTATAAGCATTGAGATATCACATCTCATGCTATAGGAAGGGTCTCAGGATTGGAATGGGAAGGAATTGGATATCACATCATGCTATAGGAAGGGTCTCAGATTTGGTATAAGCATTGAGATATCACATCTCATGCTAAAGGAAGGGTCTCAGGATTGGAATGGGAAGGAGTTGTATATGACATCTCAGGCCATAGGAAGTTTCTCAGGTTTGGTATAAGCATTGAGATATCACATCTCTGCTATCGGAAGTGTCTCAGGATTGGAATGGGAAGGAGTTGGATATCCCATCTCATGTTATAGGACGGGTCTCAGGTTTGTTATTAGAATCATTGAGATATCATATTGCATGCTGTTGGAAGGGTCTAAGGGTTGGAATGGGAAGGACTTGGATATCACATCTCATGCTATAGATAGGCTCTTAGGTTTGGAAAGGGAAGGAGTTGGATATCACATTTCATGTTAGAGGAAGGATCTCAGTATTTGGTATTAGAAGCATTGAGATATCACATCTCATGCTATAGGAAGGGTCTCAGGATTGGAATGGGAAGCAATTGGATATCACATCTCATGCTATAGGAAGGGTCTCAGGTTTGGTATAAGCATTGAGATATCACATCTCATGCTATAGGACGGGTCTCAGGATTGGAATGGAAGGAGTTGGATATCACATCTCATGTTATAGGAAGGATCTCAGGTTTGGTATTAGAAGCATTGAGACATCACATCTCATGCTATAGGAAGGGTCTCAGGGTTGGAATGGGAAGGAGTTGGATATCACATCTCATCCAATAGGAAGGGCCTCAGGTTTGGAATGGGAAGGAATTGGATATCACATCTCATGTTATAGGAAGGATCTCAGGTTTGGTATTAGAAGCATTGAGATATCACATCTCATGCTATAGGAAGGGTCTCAGGGTTGGAATGTGAAGGATTTGGATATCACATCTCATGCTAAAGGAAGGGTCTCAGGTTTGGTAGAAGCATTGAGATATCACGCCTCTGCTATCGGAATAGTCTCAGGATTGGATTGGGAAGGAGTTGGATATCACATCTCATGCCATAGGAAGGGTCTCAGGTTTGGTATAAGCATTGAGATATCACATCTCTGCTATCGGAAGGGTCTCAGGTTTGGATTGGGAAGGAGTTGGATATCCCTTCTCATGCTATAGGAAGTGTCTCAGGTTGGAATGGGAAGGAGTTGGATATCACATCTCATTCATGTTATAGGAAGGGTCTCAGGATTGGAATGGGAAGGATTTGGACATCACATCTCTTGCTATAGGAAGGGTCTCAGGATTGGAATGGGTAGGAGTTGGATATTACTTTCTTGCTATAGGAGGGGTCTCATGTTTGGAATGGGAAGGAGTTGGATATCACATATGCTATAGTTAGTGTCTCAGGTTTGCAACGGGAAGGAGTTGGATATCACATCTCATGTTATAGGAAGGGTCTCAGGTTTGGTATTAGAAGTATAGAGATATCACATCTCATGCTATAGGAAGGGTCTCAGGATTGGAATGGGAAGGACTTGGATGTCACATCTCATGCTATAGGGAGGGTCTCAAGTTTGATATTAGAAGCATTGAGATAACAAATCTCATGATATCGGAAGGGTCTCAGGATTGGAATGGGAAGGAGTTGGATACCACATCTCATGATAAAGGAAGGGTCTAAGGTTTGGAAGGGGAAGGATTTGGATATCACATCTCATGTTATAGGACGGGTCTCAGGTTTGGTATTAGAAGCATTGAGATATCAAGTCTCATGGTATAAGAAGGGTCTCAGAATTGGAATGGGAAGGAGTTGGATATCACACCTCAAGCTATAGGAAGGGTCTCAGGATTGGAATGGGAAGGAGTTTGATATCACATCTCATGCCATAGTATGGGTCTCAGGTTTGGTAGAAGCATTGGGACATCACATCTCATGCTATCGGAAGGGTATCGGGATTGGATTTGGAAGGAGTTGGATATCCCATCTCATGCTATAGGAAGGGTCTCAGGTTGGAATGGGAAGGAGTTGGATATCACATCTCATGTTATAGGACGGGTCTCAGGATTGGAATGGGAAGGACTTGGATATCACATCTCATGCTATAGGAAGGCTCTCAGGTTTGCAAGGGGAAAGAGTTGGATATCACATTTCATGTTAGAGGTAGGATCTCAGGTTTGGTATTAGAAGTATTGAGATATCACATCTCATGCTATCAGAAGGATCTCAGGTTTGGTATAGAAGCATTGAGATATCATATCTTATGCTATCAGAAGAGTCTCAGGATTGGAATGGGAAGGAGTTGGATATCACATCTCATGGTAAAGGAAGGGTCTCAGGTTTGGAAGATAAGGATTTGGATATCACATCTCATGTTATAGGAAGGATCTCAGGTTTGGTATTAGAAGTATTGAGATATCACATCTCATGCTATCGGAAGGATCTCAGGTTTGGTATAGAAGCATTGAGATATATCTTATGCTATCAGAAGGGTCTCAGGATTGGAATGGGAGGGAAGGAGTTAGATATCACATCTCATGCTATAGGAAGGGTCTCAGGATTGGAATGGAAGGAGTTGGATATCACATCTCATGTTATAGGAAGGATATCAGGTTTGGTATTAGAAGCATTGAGACATCACATCTCATGCTATAGGAAGGGTCTCAGGATTGGAATGGGAAGGAGTTGGATATCACATCTCATGCTATAGGAAGGGTCTCAGGATTGGAATGGGAAGGAGTTGAATATGACAACTCATGCCGTAGGAATGGTCTCAGGTTTGGTACAAACATTGAGATATCACATCTCTGCTATCAAAAGGGTCTCAGGATTGGAATGGGAAGGAGTTGGATTCCCCATCTCATGTTATAGGAAGAGTCTCAGGTCTGGTATTAGAAGCATTGAGATATCACATCTCATGCTATAGGAAGTGTCTCAGGATTGGAATGGGAAGGACTTGGATATCACATCTCATGCTATGGGAAGGGTCTCAGGTTTGGTATAAGCAGTGAGATATCACATCTCATGCTATAGGAAGTGTCTCAGGACATCTCATGTTATAGGAAGGATCTCAGGTTTGGTATAAGCATTGAGATATCACATATCTGCTATCGGAAGGGTCTCAGGATTGGAATGGGAAGGAGTTGCATATTCCCATCTCATGTTATAGGAAGGGTCTCAGGTTTGGTATTAGAAGCATTGAGATATCACATCTCATGCTATAGGAAGGGTCTCAGGATTGGAATGGGAAGGACTTGGATATCACATCTCACGCTATAGGGAGGGTCTCAAGTTTGATATTAGAAGCTTTGAGATATCACATCTCATGATATCGGAAGGGTCTCAGGATTGGAATGGGAAGGAGTTGGATATCACATCTCATGCTAAAGGGAGGGTCTCAGGTTTGGAAGGGGAAGGATTTGGATATCACATCTCATGTTATAGGAAGGATCTCAGGTTTGGTATTAGAAGCATTGAGATATCACATCTCATGCTATCGGAAGGATCTCAGGTTTGGTATTAGAAGCATTGAGATATCACATCTCATGCTATCAGAAGAGTCTCAGGATTGGAATAGGAAGGAGTTGGATATCACATCTCATGCTAAAGGGAGGGTCTCAGGTTTGGAAGGGGAAGGATTTGGATATCACATCTCATGTTATCGGAAGGATCTCACGTTTGGTATTAGAAGTATTGAGATATCATATCTCATGCTATAGGAAGGGTCTCAGGATTGGAATGGGAAGGAGTTGGATATCACATCTCATGCTATCGGAAGTGTCTCAGGATTGGAATGGGAAGGAGCTGGATATCACATCTCATGCTAAAGGAAGGGTCTCAGGTTTGGAACGGGAAGGATTTGGATATCACATCTCATGTTATAGGAAGGGTCTCAGGTTTGGTATAAGCATTGAGATATCACATCTCTGCTATCGGAAGTGTCTCAGGATTGGAATGGGAAGGAGTTGGATATCCCATCTCATGTTATAGGACGGGTCTCAGGTTTGTTATTAGAATCATTGAGATATCATATTGCATGCTGTAGGAAGGGTCTAAGGGTTGGAATGTGAAGGACTTGGATATCACATCTCATGCTATAGATAGGCTCTTAGGTTTGGAAAGGGAAGGAATTGGATATCACATTTCATGTTAGAGGAAGGATCTCAGGTTTGGTATTAGAAGCATTGAGATATCACATCTCATGCTATAGGAAGGGTCTCAGGATTGGAATGGGAAGCAGTTGGATATCACATCTCATGCTATAGGAAGGGTCTCAGGTTTGGTATAAGCATTGAGATATCACATCTCATGCTATAGGACGGGTCTCAGGATTGGAATGGAAGGAGTTGGATATCACATCTCATGTTATAAGGAAGGATCTCAGGTTTGGTATTAGAAGCATTGAGATATCACATCTCATGCTATAGGAAGGGTCTCAGGATTGGAATGTGAAGGATTTGGATATCACATCTCATGCTAAAGGAAGGGTCTCAGGTTTGGTAGAAGCATTGAGATATCACGTCTCTGCTATCGGAAGGGTCTCAGGATTGGATTGGGAAGGAGTTGGATATCCCTTCTCATGCTATAGGAAGAGTCTCAGGATTTGAATGGCAAGGAGTTGGATATCACATCTCATGCCATAGGAAGGGTCTCAGGTTTGTTATAAGCATTGAGATATCACATCTCTGCTATCGGAATTGTCTCAGGATTGGATTGGGAAGGAGTTGGATATCCCTTCTCATGCTATAGGAAGTGTCTCAGGTTGGAATGGGAAGGAGTTGGATATCACATCTCATGTTATAGGAAGGGTCTCAGGATTGGAATGGGAAGGATTTGGATATCACATCCTTTGCTATAGGAAGGGTCTCATGTTTGGAATGGGAAGGAGTTGGATATCACATATGCTATAGTTAGTGTCTCAGGTTTGGAACGGGAAGGAGTTGGATATCACATCTCATGTTATAGGAAGGGTCTCAGGTTTGGTATAAGCATTGAGATATCACATCTCTGCTATCGGAAGCGGCTCAGGATTGGAATGGGAAGGAATTGGATATCCCTTCTCATGCTATAGGAAGTGTCTCAGGTTGGAATGGGAAGGAGTTGGATATCACATCTCATGTTATAGGAAGGGTCTCAGGATTGGAATGGGAAGGATTTGGATATCACATCCCTTGCTATAGGAAGGGTCTCATGTTTGGAATGGGAAGGAGTTGGATATCACATATGCTATAGTTAGTGTCTCAGGTTTGGAACGGGAAGGAGTTGGATATCACATCTCATGCTATAGGTAGGCTCTCAGGTTTGGTATAAGCATTGAGATATCACATCTCATGCTATAGGAAGGGTCTCAGGATTGGAATGGGAAGGAATTGGATATCACATCATGCTATAGGAAGGGTCTCAGATTTGGTATAAGCATTGAGATATCACATCTCATGCTAAAGGAAGGGTCTCAGGATTGGAATGGGAAGGAGTTGTATATGACATCTCAGGCCATAGGAAGTTTCTCAGGTTTGGTATAAGCATTGAGATATCACATCTCTGCTATCGGAAGTGTCTCAGGATTGGAATGGGAAGGAGTTGGATATCCCATCTCATGTTATAGGACGGGTCTCAGGTTTGTTATTAGAATCATTGAGATATCATATTGCATGCTGTTGGAAGGGTCTAAGGGTTGGAATGGGAAGGACTTGGATATCACATCTCATGCTATAGATAGGCTCTTAGGTTTGGAAAGGGAAGGAGTTGGATATCACATTTCATGTTAGAGGAAGGATCTCAGGTTTGGTATTAGAAGCATTGAGATATCACATCTCATGCTATAGGAAGGGTCTCAGGATTGGAATGGGAAGCAATTGGATATCACATCTCATGCTATAGGAAGGGTCTCAGGTTTGGTATAAGCATTGAGATATCACATCTCATGCTATAGGACGGGTCTCAGGATTGGAATGGAAGGAGTTGGATATCACATCTCATGTTATAGGAAGGATCTCAGGTTTGGTATTAGAAGCATTGAGACATCACATCTCATGCTATAGGAAGGGTCTCAGGGTTGGAATGGGAAGGAGTTGGATATCACATCTCATCCAATAGGAAGGGCCTCAGGTTTGGAATGGGAAGGAATTGGATATCACATCTCATGTTATAGGAAGGATCTCAGGTTTGGTATTAGAAGCATTGAGATATCACATCTCATGCTATAGGAAGGGTCTCAGGGTTGGAATGTGAAGGATTTGGATATCACATCTCATGCTAAAGGAAGGGTCTCAGGTTTGGTAGAAGCATTGAGATATCACGCCTCTGCTATCGGAATAGTCTCAGGATTGGATTGGGAAGGAGTTGGATATCACATCTCATGCCATAGGAAGGGTCTCAGGTTTGGTATAAGCATTGAGATATCACATCTCTGCTATCGGAAGGGTCTCAGGTTTGGATTGGGAAGGAGTTGGATATCCCTTCTCATGCTATAGGAAGTGTCTCAGGTTGGAATGGGAAGGAGTTGGATATCACATCTCATTCATGTTATAGGAAGGGTCTCAGGATTGGAATGGGAAGGATTTGGATATCACATCTCTTGCTATAGGAAGGGTCTCAGGATTGGAATGGGTAGGAGTTGGATATTACTTTCTTGCTATAGGAGGGGTCTCATGTTTGGAATGGGAAGGAGTTGGATATCACATATGCTATAGTTAGTGTCTCAGGTTTGCAACGGGAAGGAGTTGGATATCACATCTCATGTTATAGGAAGGGTCTCAGGTTTGGTATTAGAAGTATAGAGATATCACATCTCATGCTATAGGAAGGGTCTCAGGATTGGAATGGGAAGGACTTGGATGTCACATCTCATGCTATAGGGAGGGTCTCAAGTTTGATATTAGAAGCATTGAGATAACAAATCTCATGATATCGGAAGGGTCTCAGGATTGGAATGGGAAGGAGTTGGATACCACATCTCATGATAAAGGAAGGGTCTAAGGTTTGGAAGGGGAAGGATTTGGATATCACATCTCATGTTATAGGACGGGTCTCAGGTTTGGTATTAGAAGCATTGAGATATCAAGTCTCATGGTATAAGAAGGGTCTCAGAATTGGAATGGGAAGGAGTTGGATATCACACCTCAAGCTATAGGAAGGGTCTCAGGATTGGAATGGGAAGGAGTTTGATATCACATCTCATGCCATAGTATGGGTCTCAGGTTTGGTAGAAGCATTGGGACATCACATCTCATGCTATCGGAAGGGTATCGGGATTGGATTTGGAAGGAGTTGGATATCCCATCTCATGCTATAGGAAGGGTCTCAGGTTGGAATGGGAAGGAGTTGGATATCACATCTCATGTTATAGGACGGGTCTCAGGATTGGAATGGGAAGGACTTGGATATCACATCTCATGCTATAGGAAGGCTCTCAGGTTTGCAAGGGGAAAGAGTTGGATATCACATTTCATGTTAGAGGTAGGATCTCAGGTTTGGTATTAGAAGTATTGAGATATCACATCTCATGCTATCAGAAGGATCTCAGGTTTGGTATAGAAGCATTGAGATATCATATCTTATGCTATCAGAAGAGTCTCAGGATTGGAATGGGAAGGAGTTGGATATCACATCTCATGGTAAAGGAAGGGTCTCAGGTTTGGAAGATAAGGATTTGGATATCACATATCATGTTATAGGAAGGATCTCAGGTTTGGTATTAGAAGTATTGAGATATCACATCTCATGCTATCGGAAGGATCTCAGGTTTGGTATAGAAGCATTGAGATATATCTTATGCTATCAGAAGGGTCTCAGGATTGGAATGGGAAGGAGTTAGATATCACATCTCATGCTATAGGAAGGGTCTCAGGATTGGAATGGAAGGAGTTGGATATCACATCTCATGTTATAGGAAGGATATCAGGTTTGGTATTAGAAGCATTGAGACATCACATCTCATGCTATAGGAAGGGTCTCAGGATTGGAATGGGAAGGAGTTGGATATCACATCTCATGCTATAGGAAGGGTCTCAGGATTGGAATGGGAAGGAGTTGAATATGACAACTCATGCCGTAGGAATGGTCTCAGGTTTGGTACAAACATTGAGATATCACATCTCTGCTATCAAAAGGGTCTCAGGATTGGAATGGGAAGGAGTTGGATTCCCCATCTCATGTTATAGGAAGAGTCTCAGGTCTGGTATTAGAAGCATTGAGATATCACATCTCATGCTATAGGAAGTGTCTCAGGATTGGAATGGGAAGGACTTGGATATCACATCTCATGCTATGGGAAGGGTCTCAGGTTTGGTATAAGCAGTGAGATATCACATCTCATGCTATAGGAAGTGTCTCAGGACATCTCATGTTATAGGAAGGATCTCAGGTTTGGTATAAGCATTGAGATATCACATATCTGCTATCGGAAGGGTCTCAGGATTGGAATGGGAAGGAGTTGGATATTCCCATCTCATGTTATAGGAAGGGTCTCAGGTTTGGTATTAGAAGCATTGAGATATCACATCTCATGCTATAGGAAGGGTCTCAGGATTGGAATGGGAAGGACTTGGATATCACATCTCACGCTATAGGGAGGGTCTCAAGTTTGATATTAGAAGCTTTGAGATATCACATCTCATGATATCGGAAGGGTCTCAGGATTGGAATGGGAAGGAGTTGGATATCACATCTCATGCTAAAGGGAGGGTCTCAGGTTTGGAAGGGGAAGGATTTGGATATCACATCTCATGTTATAGGAAGGATCTCAGGTTTGGTATTAGAAGCATTGAGATATCACATCTCATGCTATCGGAAGGATCTCAGGTTTGGTATTAGAAGCATTGAGATATCACATCTCATGCTATCAGAAGAGTCTCAGGATTGGAATAGGAAGGAGTTGGATATCACATCTCATGCTAAAGGGAGGGTCTCAGGTTTGGAAGGGGAAGGATTTGGATATCACATCTCATGTTATCGGAAGGATCTCACGTTTGGTATTAGAAGTATTGAGATATCATATCTCATGCTATAGGAAGGGTCTCAGGATTGGAATGGGAAGGAGTTGGATATCACATCTCATGCTATCGGAAGTGTCTCAGGATTGGAATGGGAAGGAGCTGGATATCACATCTCATGCTAAAGGAAGGGTCTCAGGTTTGGAACGGGAAGGATTTGGATATCACATCTCATGTTATAGGAAGGGTCTCAGGTTTGGTATAAGCATTGAGATATCACATCTCTGCTATCGGAAGTGTCTCAGGATTGGAATGGGAAGGAGTTGGATATCCCATCTCATGTTATAGGACGGGTCTCAGGTTTGTTATTAGAATCATTGAGATATCATATTGCATGCTGTAGGAAGGGTCTAAGGGTTGGAATGTGAAGGACTTGGATATCACATCTCATGCTATAGATAGGCTCTTAGGTTTGGAAAGGGAAGGAATTGGATATCACATTTCATGTTAGAGGAAGGATCTCAGGTTTGGTATTAGAAGCATTGAGATATCACATCTCATGCTATAGGAAGGGTCTCAGGATTGGAATGGGAAGCAGTTGGATATCACATCTCATGCTATAGGAAGGGTCTCAGGTTTGGTATAAGCATTGAGATATCACATCTCATGCTATAGGACGGGTCTCAGGATTGGAATGGAAGGAGTTGGATATCACATCTCATGTTATAAGGAAGGATCTCAGGTTTGGTATTAGAAGCATTGAGATATCACATCTCATGCTATAGGAAGGGTCTCAGGATTGGAATGTGAAGGATTTGGATATCACATCTCATGCTAAAGGAAGGGTCTCAGGTTTGGTAGAAGCATTGAGATATCACGTCTCTGCTATCGGAAGGGTCTCAGGATTGGATTGGGAAGGAGTTGGATATCCCTTCTCATGCTATAGGAAGAGTCTCAGGATTTGAATGGCAAGGAGTTGGATATCACATCTCATGCCATAGGAAGGGTCTCAGGTTTGTTATAAGCATTGAGATATCACATCTCTGCTATCGGAATTGTCTCAGGATTGGATTGGGAAGGAGTTGGATATCCCTTCTCATGCTATAGGAAGTGTCTCAGGTTGGAATGGGAAGGAGTTGGATATCACATCTCATGTTATAGGAAGGGTCTCAGGATTGGAATGGGAAGGATTTGGATATCACATCCCTTGCTATAGGAAGGGTCTCATGTTTGGAATGGGAAGGAGTTGGATATCACATATGCTATAGTTAGTGTCTCAGGTTTGGAACGGGAAGGAGTTGGATATCACATCTCATGTTATAGGAAGGGTCTCAGGTTTGGTATAAGCATTGAGATATCACATCTCTGCTATCGGAAGCGGCTCAGGATTGGAATGGGAAGGAATTGGATATCACATCATGCTATAGGAAGGGTCTCAGATTTGGTATAAGCATTGAGATATCACATCTCATGCTAAAGGAAGGGTCTCAGGATTGGAATGGGAAGGAGTTGTATATGACATCTCAGGCCATAGGAAGTTTCTCAGGTTTGGTATAAGCATTGAGATATCACATCTCTGCTATCGGAAGTGTCTCAGGATTGGAATGGGAAGGAGTTGGATATCCCATCTCATGTTATAGGACGGGTCTCAGGTTTGTTATTAGAATCATTGAGATATCATATTGCATGCTGTTGGAAGGGTCTAAGGGTTGGAATGGGAAGGACTTGGATATCACATCTCATGCTATAGATAGGCTCTTAGGTTTGGAAAGGGAAGGAGTTGGATATCACATTTCATGTTAGAGGAAGGATCTCAGGTTTGGTATTAGAAGCATTGAGATATCACATCTCATGCTATAGGAAGGGTCTCAGGATTGGAATGGGAAGCAATTGGATATCACATCTCATGCTATAGGAAGGGTCTCAGGTTTGGTATAAGCATTGAGATATCACATCTCATGCTATAGGACGGGTCTCAGGATTGGAATGGAAGGAGTTGGATATCACATCTCATGTTATAGGAAGGATCTCAGGTTTGGTATTAGAAGCATTGAGACATCACATCTCATGCTATAGGAAGGGTCTCAGGGTTGGAATGGGAAGGAGTTGGATATCACATCTCATCCAATAGGAAGGGCCTCAGGTTTGGAATGGGAAGGAATTGGATATCACATCTCATGTTATAGGAAGGATCTCAGGTTTGGTATTAGAAGCATTGAGATATCACATCTCATGCTATAGGAAGGGTCTCAGGGTTGGAATGTGAAGGATTTGGATATCACATCTCATGGTAAAGGAAGGGTCTCAGGTTTGGTAGAAGCATTGAGATATCACGCCTCTGCTATCGGAATAGTCTCAGGATTGGATTGGGAAGGAGTTGGATATCACATCTCATGCCATAGGAAGGGTCTCAGGTTTGGTATAAGCATTGAGATATCACATCTCTGCTATCGGAAGGGTCTCAGGTTTGGATTGGGAAGGAGTTGGATATCCCTTCTCATGCTATAGGAAGTGTCTCAGGTTGGAATGGGAAGGAGTTGGATATCACATCTCATTCATGTTATAGGAAGGGTCTCAGGATTGGAATGGGAAGGATTTGGATATCACATCTCTTGCTATAGGAAGGGTCTCAGGATTGGAATGGGTAGGAGTTGGATATTACTTTCTTGCTATAGGAGGGGTCTCATGTTTGGAATGGGAAGGAGTTGGATATCACATATGCTATAGTTAGTGTCTCAGGTTTGCAACGGGAAGGAGTTGGATATCACATCTCATGTTATAGGAAGGGTCTCAGGTTTGGTATAAGCATTGAGATATCACATCTCTGCTATCGGAAGGATCTCAGGTTTGGTATTAGAAGCATTGAGATATCACATCTCATGCTAAAGGGAGGGTCTCAGGTTTGGAAGGGGAAGGATTTGGATATCACATCTCATGTTATAGGAAGGATCTCAGGTTTGGTATTAGAAGCATTGAGATATCACATCTCATGCTATCGGAAGGATCTCAGGTTTGGTATTAGAAGCATTGAGATATCACATCTCATGCTATCAGAAGAGTCTCAGGATTGGAATAGGAAGGAGTTGGATATCACATCTCATGCTAAAGGGAGGGTCTCAGGTTTGGAAGGGGAAGGATTTGGATATCACATCTCATGTTATCGGAAGGATCTCACGTTTGGTATTAGAAGTATTGAGATATCATATCTCATGCTATAGGAAGGGTCTCAGGATTGGAATGGGAAGGAGTTGGATATCACATCTCATGCTATCGGAAGTGTCTCAGGATTGGAATGGGAAGGAGCTGGATATCACATCTCATGCTAAAGGAAGGGTCTCAGGTTTGGAACGGGAAGGATTTGGATATCACATCTCATGTTATAGGAAGGGTCTCAGGTTTGGTATAAGCATTGAGATATCACATCTCTGCTATCGGAAGTGTCTCAGGATTGGAATGGGAAGGAGTTGGATATCCCATCTCATGTTATAGGACGGGTCTCAGGTTTGTTATTAGAATCATTGAGATATCATATTGCATGCTGTAGGAAGGGTCTAAGGGTTGGAATGTGAAGGACTTGGATATCACATCTCATGCTATAGATAGGCTCTTAGGTTTGGAAAGGGAAGGAATTGGATATCACATTTCATGTTAGAGGAAGGATCTCAGGTTTGGTATTAGAAGCATTGAGATATCACATCTCATGCTATAGGAAGGGTCTCAGGATTGGAATGGGAAGCAGTTGGATATCACATCTCATGCTATAGGAAGGGTCTCAGGTTTGGTATAAGCATTGAGATATCACATCTCATGCTATAGGACGGGTCTCAGGATTGGAATGGAAGGAGTTGGATATCACATCTCATGTTATAAGGAAGGATCTCAGGTTTGGTATTAGAAGCATTGAGATATCACATCTCATGCTATAGGAAGGGTCTCAGGATTGGAATGTGAAGGATTTGGATATCACATCTCATGCTAAAGGAAGGGTCTCAGGTTTGGTAGAAGCATTGAGATATCACGTCTCTGCTATCGGAAGGGTCTCAGGATTGGATTGGGAAGGAGTTGGATATCCCTTCTCATGCTATAGGAAGAGTCTCAGGATTTGAATGGCAAGGAGTTGGATATCACATCTCATGCCATAGGAAGGGTCTCAGGTTTGTTATAAGCATTGAGATATCACATCTCTGCTATCGGAATTGTCTCAGGATTGGATTGGGAAGGAGTTGGATATCCCTTCTCATGCTATAGGAAGTGTCTCAGGTTGGAATGGGAAGGAGTTGGATATCACATCTCATGTTATAGGAAGGGTCTCAGGATTGGAATGGGAAGGATTTGGATATCACATCCCTTGCTATAGGAAGGGTCTCATGTTTGGAATGGGAAGGAGTTGGATATCACATATGCTATAGTTAGTGTCTCAGGTTTGGAACGAGAAGGAGTTGGATATCACATCTCATGTTATAGGAAGGGTCTCAGGTTTGGTATAAGCATTGAGATATCACATCTCTGCTATCGGAAGCGGCTCAGGATTGGAATGGGAAGGAATTGGATATCCCTTCTCATGCTATAGGAAGTGTCTCAGGTTGGAATGGGAAGGAGTTGGATATCACATCTCATGTTATAGGAAGGGTCTGAGGATTGGAATGGGAAGGATTTGGATATCACATCCCTTGCTATAGGAAGGGTCTCATGTTTGGAATGGGAAGGAGTTGGATATCACATATGCTATAGTTAGTGTCTCAGGTTTGGAACGGGAAGGAGTTGGATATCACATCTCATGCTATAGGTAGGCTCTCAGGTTTGGTATAAGCATTGAGATATCACATCTCATGCTATAGGAAGGGTCTCAGGATTGGAATGGGAAGGAATTGGATATCACATCATGCTATAGGAAGGGTCTCAGATTTGGTATAAGCATTGAGATATCACATCTCATGCTAAAGGAAGGGTCTCAGGATTGGAATGGGAAGGAGTTGTATATGACATCTCAGGCCATAGGAAGTTTCTCAGGTTTGGTATAAGCATTGAGATATCACATCTCTGCTATCGGAAGTGTCTCAGGATTGGAATGTGAAGGAGTTGGATATCCCATCTCATGTTATAGGACGGGTCTCAGGTTTGTTATTAGAATCATTGAGATATCATATTGCATGCTGTTGGAAGGGTCTAAGGGTTGGAATGGGAAGGACTTGGATATCACATCTCATGCTATAGATAGGCTCTTAGGTTTGGAAAGGGAAGGAGTTGGATATCACATTTCATGTTAGAGGAAGGATCTCAGGTTTGGTATTAGAAGCATTGAGATATCACATCTCATGCTATAGGAAGGGTCTCAGGATTGGAATGGGAAGCAATTGGATATCACATCTCATGCTATAGGAAGGGTCTCAGGTTTGGTATAAGCATTGAGATATCACATCTCATGCTATAGGACGGGTCTCAGGATTGGAATGGAAGGAGTTGGATATCACATCTCATGTTATAGGAAGGATCTCAGGTTTGGTATTAGAAGCATTGAGACATCACATCTCATGCTATAGGAAGGGTCTCAGGGTTGGAATGGGAAGGAGTTGGATATCACATCTCATCCAATAGGAAGGGCCTCAGGTTTGGAATGGGAAGGAATTGGATATCACATCTCATGTTATAGGAAGGATCTCAGGTTTGGTATTAGAAGCATTGAGATATCACATCTCATGCTATAGGAAGGGTCTCAGGGTTGGAATGTGAAGGATTTGGATATCACATCTCATGCTAAAGGAAGGGTCTCAGGTTTGGTAGAAGCATTGAGATATCACGCCTCTGCTATCGGAATAGTCTCAGGATTGGATTGGGAAGGAGTTGGATATCACATCTCATGCCATAGGAAGGGTCTCAGGTTTGGTATAAGCATTGAGATATCACATCTCTGCTATCGGAAGGGTCTCAGGTTTGGATTGGGAAGGAGTTGGATATCCCTTCTCATGCTATAGGAAGTGTCTCAGGTTGGAATGGGAAGGAGTTGGATATCACATCTCATTCATGTTATAGGAAGGGTCTCAGGATTGGAATGGGAAGGATTTGGATATCACATCTCTTGCTATAGGAAGGGTCTCAGGATTGGAATGGGTAGGAGTTGGATATTACTTTCTTGCTATAGGAGGGGTCTCATGTTTGGAATGGGAAGGAGTTGGATATCACATATGCTATAGTTAGTGTCTCAGGTTTGCAACGGGAAGGAGTTGGATATCACATCTCATGTTATAGGAAGGGTCTCAGGTTTGGTATAAGCATTGAGATATCACATCTCTGCTATCGGAAGCGGCTCAGGATTGGAATGGGAAGGAGTTGGATATCCCATCTCATGTTATAGGAAGAGTCTCTGGTTTGGTATTAGAATCATTGAGATATCACATCGCATGCTGTAGGAAGGGTCTAAGGATTGGAATGGGATGGACTTGGATATCACATCTCATGCTATAGGTAGGCTCTCAGGTGGTTTGGTATAAGCATTGAGATATCACATCTCATGCTATAGGAAGGGTCTCAGGATTGGAATGGGAAGGAATTGGATATCACATCTCATGCTATAGGAAGGGTCTCAGATTTGGTATAAGCATTGAGATATCACATCTCATGCTAAAGGAAGGGTCTCAGGATTGGAATGGGAAGGAGTTGTATATGACATCTCAGGCCATAGGAAGGTTCTCAGGTTTGGTATAAGCATTGAGATATCACATCTCTGCTATCGGAAGGGTCTCAGGATTGGAATGGGAAGGAGTTGGATATCCCATCTCATGTTATAGGAAGGGTCTCAGGTTTGGTATTAGAAGCATAGAGATATCACATCTCATGCTATAGGAAGGGTCTCAGGATTTGAATGGCAAGGAGTTGGATATCACATCTCATGCCATAGGAAGGGTCTCAGGTTTGGTATAAGCATTGAGATATCACATCTCTGCTATCGGAAGGGTCTCAGGATTGGATTGGGAAGGAGTTGGATATCCCTTCTCATGCTATAGGAAGTGTCTCAGGTTGGAATGGGAAGGAGTTGGATATCACATCTCATGTTATAGGAAGGGTCTCAGGATTGGAATGGGAAGGATTTGGATATCACATCTCTTGCTATAGGAAGGGTCTCAGGATTGGAATGGGTAGGAGTTGGATATTACTTTCTTGCTATAGGAAGGGTCTCATGTTTGGAATGGGAAGGAGTTGGATATCACATATGCTATAGTTAGTGTCTCAGGTTAGGAACGGGAAGGAGTTGGATATCACATCTCATGTTATAGGAAGGGTCTCAGGTTTGGTATAAGCATTGAGATATCACATCTCTGCTATCAGAAGCGGCTCAGGATTGGAATGGGAAGGAGTTGGATATCCCATCTCATGTTATAGGAAGAGTCTCTGGTTTGGTATTAGAATCATTGAGATATCACATCGCATGCTGTAGGAAGGGTCTAAGGATTGGAATGGGATGGACTTGGATATCACATCTCATGCTATAGGTAGGCTCTCAGGTGGTTTGGTATAAGCATTGAGATATCACATCTCATGCTATAGGAAGGGTCTCAGGATTGGAATGGGAAGGAATTGGATATCACATCTCATGCTATAGGAAGGGTCTCAGATTTGGTATAAACATTGAGATATCACATCTCATGCTAAAGGAAGGGTCTCAGGATTGGAATGGGAAGGAGTTGTATATGACATCTCAGGCCATAGGAAGGTTCTCAGGTTTGGTATAAGCATTGAGATATCACATCTCTGCTATCGGAAGGGTCTCAGGATTGGAATGGGAAGGAGTTGGATATCCCATCTCATGTTATAGGAAGGGTCTCAGGTTTGGTATTAGAAGCATAGAGATATCACATCTCATGCTATAGGAAGGGTCTCAGGATTTGAATGGCAAGGAGTTGGATATCACATCTTATGCCATAGGAAGGGTCTCAGGTTTGGTATAAGCATTGAGATATCACATCTCTGCTATCGGAAGTGTCTCAGGATTGGATTGGGAAGGAGTTGGATATCCCTTCTCATGCTATAGGAAGTGTCTCAGGTTGGAATGGGAAGGAGTTGGATATCACATCTCATGTTATAGGAAGGGTCTCAGGATTGGAATGGGAAGGATTTGGATATCACATCTCTTGCTATAGGAAGGGTCTCAGGATTGGAATGGGTAGGAGTTGGATATTACTTTCTTGCTATAGGAAGGGTCTCATGTTTGGAATGGGAAGGAGTTGGATATCACATATGCTATAGTTAGTGTCTCAGGTTTGGAACGGGAAGGAGTTGGATATCACATCTCATGTTATAGGAAGGGTCTCAGGTTTGGTATAAGCTTTGAGATATCACATCTCTGCTATCAGAAGCGGCTCAGGATTGGAATGGGAAGGAGTTGGATATCCCATCTCATGTTATAGGAAGAGTCTCTGGTTTGGTATTAGAATCATTGAGATATCACATCGCATGCTGTAGGAAGGGTCTAAGGATTGGAATGGGATGGACTTGGATATCACATCTCATGCTATAGGTAGGCTCTCAGGTTTGGTATAAGCATTGAGATATCACATCTCATGCTATAGGAAGGGTCTCAGGATTGGAATGGGAAGGAATTGGATATCACATCTCATGCTATAGGAAGGGTCTCAGATTTGGTATAAGCATTGAGATATCACATCTCATGCTAAAGGAAGGGTCTCAGGATTGGAATGGGAAGGAGTTGTATATGACATCTCAGGCCATAGGAAGGTTCTCAGGTTTGGTATAAGCATTGAGATATCACATCTCTGCTATCGGAAGGGTCTCAGGATTGGAATGGGAAGGAGTTGGATATCCCATCTCATGTTATAGGAAGGGTCTCAGGTTTGGTATTAGAAGCATAGAGATATCACATCTCATGCTATAGGAAGGGTCTCAGGATTTGAATGGCAAGGAGTTGGATATCACATCTCATGCCATAGGAAGGGTCTCAGGTCTGGTATAAGCATTGAGATATCACATCTCTGCTATCGGAAGGGTCTCAGGATTGGATTGGGAAGGAGTTGGATATCCCTTCTCATGCTATAGGAAGTGTCTCAGGTTGGAATGGGAAGGAGTTGGATATCACATCTCATGTTATAGGAAGGGTCTCAGGATTGGAATGGGAAGGATTTGGATATCACATCTCTTGCTATAGGAAGGGTCTCAGGATTGGAATGGGTAGGAGTTGGATATTACTTTCTTGCTATAGGAAGGGTCGCATGTTTGGAATGGGAAGGAGTTGGATATCACATATGCTATAGTTAGTGTCTCAGGTTTGGAATGGGATGGACTTGGATATCACATCTCATGCTATAGGAAGGGTCTCAGATTTGGTATAAGCATTGAGATATCACATCTCATGCTAAAGGAAGGGTCTCAGGATTGGAATGGGAAGGAGTTGTATATGACATCTCAGGCCATAGGAAGGTTCTCAGGTTTGGTATAAGCATTGAGATATCACATCTCTGCTATCGGAAGGGTCTCAGGATTGGAATGGGAAGGAGTTGGATATCCCATCTCATGTTATAGGAAGGGTCTCAGGTTTGGTATTAGAAGCATTGAGATATCACATCTCATGCTATAGGAATGGTCTCAGGATTGGAATGTGAAGGATTTGGATATTACATCTCATGCTAAAGGAAGGGTCTCAGGTTTGGTAGAAGCATTGAGATATCACGTCTCTGCTATCGGAAGGGTCTCAGGATTGGATTGGGAAGGAGTTGGATATCCCTTCTCATGCTATAGGAAGGGTCTCAGGATTTGAATGGCAAGGAGTTGGATATCACATCTCATGCCATAGGAAGGGTCTCAGGTTTGGTATAAGCATTGAGATATCACATCTCTGCTATCGGAAGGGTCTCAGGATTGGATTGGGAAGGAGTTGGATATCCCTTCTCATGCTATAGGAAGTGTCTCAGGTTGGAATGGGAAGGAGTTGGATATCACATCTCATGTTATAGGAAGGGTCTCAGGATTGGAATGGGAAGGATTTGGATATCACATCTCTTGCTATAGGAAGGGTCTCAGGATTGGAATGGGTAGGAGTTGGATATTACTTTCTTGCTATAGGAAGGGTCTCATGTTTGGAATGGGAAGGATTTGGATATCACATATGCTATAGTTAGTGTCTCAGGTTTGGAACGGGAAGGAGTTGGATATCACATCTCATGTTATAGGAAGGGTCTCTGGTTTGGTATAATCATTGCGATATCAAATCCCCGCTATCAGAAGCTGCTCAGGATTGGAATGGGAAGGAGTTGGATATCCCATCTCATGTTATAGTAAGAGTCTCTGGTTTGGTATTAGAATCATTGAGATATCACATCGCATGCTGTAGGAAGGGTCTAAGGATTGGAATGGGATGGACTTGGATATCACATCTCATGCTATAGGAAGGGTCTCAGATTTGGTATAAGCATTGAGATATCACATCTCATGCTAAAGGAAGGGTCTCAGGATTGTAGGCTCTCAGGTTTGGTATAAGCATTGAGATATCACATCTCATGCTATAGGAAGGGTCTCAGGATTGGAATGGGAAGGATTTGGATATCACATCTCATGCTATAGGAAGGGTCTCAGATTTGGTATAAGCATTGAGATATCACATCTCATGCTAAAGGAAGGGTCTCAGGATTGGAATGGGAAGGAGTTGTATATGACATCTCAGGCCATAGGAAGGGTCTCAGGTTTGGTATAAGCATTGAGATATCACATCTCTGCTATCGGAAGGGTCTCAGGATTGGAATGGGAAGGAGTTGGATATCCCATCTCATGTTATAGGAAGGGTCTCAGGTTTGGTATTAGAAGTATAGAGATATCACATCTCATGCTATAGGAAGGGTCTCAGGATTGGAATGGGAAGGTCTTGGATGTCACATCTCATGCTATAGGGAGGGTCTCAAGTTTGATATTAGAAGCATTGAGATAACAAATCTCATGATATCGGAAGGGTCTCATGATTGGATTGGGAAGGAGTTGGATACCACATCTCATGATAAAGGAAGGGTCTAAGGTTTGGAAGGGGAAGGATTTGGATATCACATCTCATGTTATAGGACGGGTCTCAGGTTTGGTATTAGAAGCATTGAGATATCAAGTCTCATGGTATAAGAAGGGTCTCAGAATTGGAATGGGAAGGAGTTGGATATCACACCTCAAGCTATAGGAAGGGTCTCAGGATTGGAATGGGAAGGAGTTTGATATCACATCTCATGCCATAGTATGGGTCTCAGGTTTGGTAGAAGCATTGGGACATCACATCTCATGCTATCGGAAGGGTATCGGGATTGGATTTGGAAGGAGTTGGATATCCCATCTCATGCTATAGGAAGGGTCTCAGGTTGGAATGGGAAGGAGTTGGATATCACATCTCATGTTATAGGACGGGTCTCAGGATTGGAATGGGAAGGACTTGGATATCACATCTCATGCTATAGGAAGGCTCTCAGGTTTGCAAGGGGAAAGAGTTGGATATCACATTTCATGTTAGAGGTAGGATCTCAGGTTTGGTATTAGAAGTATTGAGATATCACATCTCATGCTATCAGAAGGATCTCAGGTTTGGTATAGAAGCATTGAGATATCATATCTTATGCTATCAGAAGAGTCTCAGGATTGGAATGGGAAGGAGTTGGATATCACATCTCATGCCATAGGAAGGGTCTCAGGTTTGGTATAAGCATTGAGATATCATATCTTATGCTATCAGAAGAGTCTCAGGATTGGAATGGCAAGGAGTTGGATATCACATCTCATGCCATAGGAAGGGTCTCAGGTTTGGTATAAGCATTGAGATATCACATCTCTGCTATCGGAAGGGTCTCAGGATTGGATTGGGAAGGAGTTGGATATCCCTTCTCATGCTATAGGAAGTGTCTCAGGTTGGAATGGGAAGGAGTTGGATATCACATCTCATGTTATAGGAAGGGTCTCAGGATTGGAATGGGAAGGAGTTGGATATCACATCTCTTGCTATAGGAAGGGTCTCAGGATTGGAATGGGTAGGAGTTGGATATTACTTTCTTGCTATAGGAAGGGTCTCATGTTTGGAATGGGAAGGATTTGGATATCACATATGCTATAGTTAGTGTCTCAGGTTTGGAACGGGAAGGAGTTGGATATCACATCTCATGTTATAGGAAGGGTCTCTGGTTTGGTATAATCATTGCGATATCAAATCCCCGCTATCGGAAGCTGCTCAGGATTGGAATGGGAAGGAGTTGGATATCCCATCTCATGTTATAGTAAGAGTCTCTGGTTTGGTATTAGAATCATTGAGATATCACATCGCATGCTGTAGGAAGGGTCTAAGGATTGGAATGGGATGGACTTGGATATCACATCTCATGCTATAGGAAGGGTCTCAGATTTGGTATAAGCATTGAGATATCACATCTCATGCTAAAGGAAGGGTCTCAGGATTGTAGGCTCTCAGGTTTGGTATAAGCATTGAGATATCACATCTCATGCTATAGGAAGGGTCTCAGGATTGGAATGGGAAGGATTTGGATATCACATCTCATGCTATAGGAAGGGTCTCAGATTTGGTATAAGCATTGAGATATCACATCTCATGCTAAAGGAAGGGTCTCAGGATTGGAATGGGAAGGAGTTGTATATGACATCTCAGGCCATAGGAAGGGTCTCAGGTTTGGTATAAGCATTGAGATATCACATCTCTGCTATCGGAAGGGTCTCAGGATTGGAATGGGAAGGAGTTGGATATCCCATCTCATGTTATAGGAAGGGTCTCAGGTTTGGTATTAGAAGTATAGAGATATCACATCTCATGCTATAGGAAGGGTCTCAGGATTGGAATGGGAAGGACTTGGATGTCACATCTCATGCTATAGGGAGGGTCTCAAGTTTGATATTAGAAGCATTGAGATAACAAATCTCATGATATCGGAAGGGTCTCATGATTGGATTGGGAAGGAGTTGGATACCACATCTCATGATAAAGGAAGGGTCTAAGGTTTGGAAGGGGAAGGATTTGGATATCACATCTCATGTTATAGGACGGGTCTCAGGTTTGGTATTAGAAGCATTGAGATATCAAGTCTCATGGTATAAGAAGGGTCTCAGAATTGGAATGGGAAGGAGTTGGATATCACACCTCAAGCTATAGGAAGGGTCTCAGGATTGGAATGGGAAGGAGTTTGATATCACATCTCATGCCATAGTATGGGTCTCAGGTTTGGTAGAAGCATTGGGACATCACATCTCATGCTATCGGAAGGGTATCGGGATTGGATTTGGAAGGAGTTGGATATCCCATCTCATGCTATAGGAAGGGTCTCAGGTTGGAATGGGAAGGCGTTGGATATCACATCTCATGTTATAGGACGGGTCTCAGGATTGGAATGGGAAGGACTTGGATATCACATCTCATGCTATAGGAAGGCTCTCAGGTTTGCAAGGGGAAAGAGTTGGATATCACATTTCATGTTAGAGGTAGGATCTCAGGTTTGGTATTAGAAGTATTGAGATATCACATCTCATGCTATCAGAAGGATCTCAGGTTTGGTATAGAAGCATTGAGATATCATATCTTATGCTATCAGAAGAGTCTCAGGATTGGAATGGGAAGGAGTTGGATATCACATCTCATGGTAAAGGAAGGGTCTCAGGTTTGGAAGATAAGGATTTGGATATCACATCTCATGTTATAGGAAGGATCTCAGGATTGGTATTAGAAGTATTGAGATATCACATCTCATGCTATCGGAAGGATCTCAGGTTTGGTATAGAAGCATTGAGATATATCTTATGCTATCAGAAGGGTCTCAGGATTGGAATGGGAAGGAGTTAGATATCACATCTCATGCTAAAGGGAGGGTCTCAGGTTTGGAAGGGGAAGGATTTGGATATCACATCTCATGTTATAGGATGGATCTCAGGTTTGGTATTAGAAGTATTGAGATATCACATCTCGTGTTATCGGAAGGATCTCAGGTTTGGTATTAGAAGTATTGAGATATCACATCTCATGCTATAGGAAGGGTCTCAGGATTGGAATGGGAAGGAGTTGGATATCACATCTCATGCTAAAGGAAGGGTCTCAGGTTTGGTAGAAGCATTGAGGTATCACATCTCATGCTATAGGAAGGCTCTCAGGATTGGAATGGGAAGGACTTAGATATCACATATCATGCCATAGGGAGGGTCTCGGTTTTGATATTAGAAGCATTGAGATATCACATCTCATGCTATCGGAAGTGTCTCAGGATTGGAATGGGAAGGAGCTGGATATCTCATCCATCCATCTCATGCTAAAGGAAGGGTCTCAGGTTTGGAACGGGAAGGAGTTGGATATCACATCTCATGTTATAGGAAGGGTCTCAGGTTTTTTATTAGAATCATTGAGATATCATATTGCATGATGTAGGAAGGGTCTAAGGATTGGAATGGGAAGGACTTAGATCTCACATCTCATGCTATAGATAGGCTCTCAGGTTTGGAAAGTGAAGGAGTTGGATATCACATTTCATGTTAGAGGAAGGATCTCAGGTTTGGTATTAGGGGCATTGAGATATCACATCTCAGGCTATAGGAAGGGTCTCAGGATTGGAATGGGAAGGAGTTGGATATCACATCTCATGCTATAGGAAGGGTCTCAGGTTTGGTAGAACCATTGAGATATCACATCTCATGCTATAGGAAGGGTCTCAGGATTGGAATGGAAGGAGTTGGATATCACATCTCATGTTATAGGAAGGATATCAGGTTTGGTATTAGAAGCATTGAGACATCACATCTCATGCTATAGGAAGGGTCTCAGGATTGGAATGGGAAGGAGTTGGATATCACATCTCATGCTATAGGAAGGGTCTCAGGATTGGAATGGGAAGGAGTTGAATATGACAACTCATGCCGTAGGAAGGGTCTCAGGTTTGGTATAAACATTGAGATATCACATCTCTGCTATCAAAAGGGTCTCAGGATTGGAATGGGAAGGAGTTGGATTCCCCATCTCATGTTATAGGAAGAGTCTCAGGTTTGGTATTAGAAGCATTGAGATATCACATCTCATGCTATAGGAAGTGTCTCAGGATTGGAATGGGAAGGACTTGGATATCACATCTCATGCTATGGGAAGGGTCTCAGGTTTGGTATAAGCAGTGAGATATCACATCGCATGCTATAGGAAGTGTCTCAGGACATCTCATGTTATAGGAAGGATCTCAGGTTTGGTATAAGCATTGAGATATCACATATCTGCTATCGGAAGGGTCTCAGGATTGGAATGGGAAGGAGTTGGATATTCCCATCTCATGTTATAGGAAGGGTCTCAGGTTTGGTATTAGAAGCATTGAGATATCACATCTCATGCTATAGGAAGGGTCTCAGGATTGGAATGGGAAGGACTTGGATATCACATCTCACGCTATAGGGAGGGTCTCAAGTTTGATATTAGAAGCTTTGAGATATCACATCTCATGATATCGGAAGGGTCTCAGGATTGGAATGGGAAGGAGTTGGATATCACATCTCATGCTAAAGGGAGGGTCTCAGGTTTGGAAGGGGAAGGATTTGGATATCACATCTCATGTTATAGGAAGGATCTCAGGTTTGGTATTAGAAGCATTGAGATATCACATCTCATGCTATCGGAAGGATCTCAGGTTTGGTATTAGAAGCATTGAGATATCACATCTCATGCTATCAGAAGAGTCTCAGGATTGGAATAGGAAGGAGTTGGATATCACATCTCATGCTAAAGGGAGGGTCTCAGGTTTGGAAGGGGAAGGATTTGGATATCACATCTCATGTTATCGGAAGGATCTCACGTTTGGTATTAGAAGTATTGAGATATCATATCTCATGCTATAGGAAGGGTCTCAGGATTGGAATGGGAAGGAGTTGGATATCACATCTCATGCTATCGGAAGTGTCTCAGGATTGGAATGGGAAGGAGCTGGATATCACATCTCATGCTAAAGGAAGGGTCTCAGGATTGGAATGGGAAGGATTTGGATATCACATCTCTTGCTATAGGAAGGGTCTCAGGATTGGAATGGGTAGGAGTTGGATATTACTTTCTTGCTATAGGAAGGGTCTCATGTTTGGAATGGGAAGGAGTTGGATATCACATATGCTATAGTTAGTGTCTCAGGTTTGGAACGGGAAGGAGTTGGATATCACATCTCATGTTATAGGAAGGGTCTCAGGTTTGGTATAAGCATTGAGATATCACATCTCTGCTATCAGAAGCGGCTCAGGATTGGAATGGGAAGGAGTTGGATATCCCATCTCATGTTATAGGAAGAGTCTCTGGTTTGGTATTAGAATCATTGAGATATCACATCGCATACTGTAGGAAGGGTCTAAGGATTGGAATGGGATGGACTTGGATATCACATCTCATGCTATAGGTAGGCTCTCAGGTTTGGTATAAGCATTGAGATATCACATCTCATGCTATAGGAAGGGTCTCAGGATTGGAATGGGAAGGAATTGGATATCACATCTCATGCTATAGGAAGGGTCTCAGATTTGGTATAAGCATTGAGATATCACATCTCATGCTAAAGGAAGGGTCTCAGGATTGGAATGGGAAGGAGTTGTATATGACATCTCAGGCCATAGGAAGGTTCTCAGGTTTGGTATAAGCATTGAGATATCACATCTCTGCTATCGGAAGGGTCTCAGGATTGGAATGGGAAGGAGTTGGATATCCCATCTCATGTTATAGGAAGGGTCTCAGGTTTGGTATTAGAAGCATAGAGATATCACATCTCATGCTACAGGAAGGGTCTCAGGATTTGAATGGCAAGGAGTTGGATATCACATCTCATGCCATAGGAAGGGTCTCAGGTTTGGTATAAGCATTGAGATATCACATCTCTGCTATCGGAAGGGTCTCAGGATTGGATTGGGAAGGAGTTGGATATCCCTTCTCATGCTATAGGAAGTGTCTCAGGTTGGAATGGGAAGGAGTTGGATATCACATCTCATGTTATAGGAAGGGTCTCAGGATTGGAATGGGAAGGATTTGGATATCACATCTCTTGCTATAGGAAGGGTCTCAGGATTGGAATGGGTAGGAGTTGGATATTACTTTCTTGCTATAGGAAGGGTCTCATGTTTGGAATGGGAAGGAGTTGGATATCACATATGCTATAGTTAGTGTCTCAGGTTTGGAATGGGATGGACTTGTATATCACATCTCATGCTATAGGAAGGGTCTCAGATTTGGTATAAGCATTGAGATATCACATCTCATGCTAAAGGAAGGGTGTCAGGATTGGAATGGGAAGGAGTTGTATATGACATCTCAGGCCATAGGAAGGTTCTCAGGTTTGGTATAAGCATTGAGATATCACATCTCTGCTATCGGAAGGGTCTCAGGATTGGAATGGGAAGGAGTTGGATATCCCATCTCATGTTATAGGAAGGGTCTCAGGTTTGGTATTAGAAGCATTGAGATATCACATCTCATGCTATAGGAATGGTCTCAGGATTGGAATGTGAAGGATTTGGATATTACATCTCATGCTAAAGGAAGGGTCTCAGGTTTGGTAGAAGCATTGAGATATCACGTCTCTGCTATCGGAAGGGTCTCAGGATTGGATTGGGAAGGAGTTGGATATCCCTTCTCATGCTATAGGAAGGGTCTCAGGATTTGAATGGCAAGGAGTTGGATATCACATCTCATGCCATAGGAAGGGTCTCAGGTTTGGTATAAGCATTGAGATATCACATCTCTGCTATCGGAAGGGTCTCAGGATTGGATTGGGAAGGAGTTGGATATCCCTTCTCATGCTATAGGAAGTGTCTCAGGTTGGAATGGGAAGGAGTTGGATATCACATCTCATGTTATAGGAAGGGTCTCAGGATTGGAATGGGAAGGATTTGGATATCACATCTCTTGCTATAGGAAGGGTCTCAGGATTGGAATGGGTAGGAGTTGGATATTACTTTCTTGCTATAGGAAGGGTCTCATGTTTGGAATGGGAAGGATTTGGATATCACATATGCTATAGTTAGTGTCTCAGGTTTGGAACGGGAAGGAGTTGGATATCACATCTCATGTTATAGGAAGGGTCTCAGGTTTGGTATAAGCATTGAGATATCACATCTCTGCTATCGGAAGCGGCTCAGGATTGGAATGGGAAGGAGTTGGATATCCCATCTCATGTTATAGTAAGAGTCTCTGGTTTGGTATTAGAATCATTGAGATATCACATCGCATGCTGTAGGAAGGGTCTAAGGATTGGAATGGGATGGACTTGGATATCACATCTCATGCTATAGGAAGGGTCTCAGATTTGGTATAAGCATTGAGATATCACATCTCATGCTATAGGAAGGGTCTCAGGATTGGAATGGGAAGGATTTGGATATCACATCTCATGCTATAGGAAGGGTCTCAGATTTGGTATAAGCATTGAGATATCACATCTCATGCTAAAGGAAGGGTCTCAGGATTGGAATGGGAAGGAGTTGTATATGACATCTCAGGCCATAGGAAGGGTCTCAGGTTTGGTATAAGCATTGAGATATCACATCTCTGCTATCGGAAGGGTCTCAGGATTGGAATGGGAAGGAGTTGGATATCCCATCTCATGTTATAGGAAGGGTCTCAGGTTTGGTATTAGAAGTATAGAGATATCACATCTCATGCTATAGGAAGGGTCTCAGGATTGGAATGGGAAGGACTTGGATGTCACATCTCATGCTATAGGGAGGGTCTCAAGTTTGATATTAGAAGCATTGAGATAACAAATCTCATGATATCGGAAGGGTCTCAGGATTGGAATGGGAAGGAGTTGGATACCACATCTCATGATAAAGGAAGGGTCTAAGGTTTGGAAGGGGAAGGATTTGGATATCACATCTCATGTTATAGGACGGGTCTCAGGTTTGGTATTAGAAGCATTGAGATATCAAGTCTCATGGTATAAGAAGGGTCTCAGAATTGGAATGGGAAGGAGTTGGATATCACACCTCAAGCTATAGGAAGGGTCTCAGGATTGGAATGGGAAGGAGTTTGATATCACATCTCATGCCATAGTATGGGTCTCAGGTTTGGTAGAAGCATTGGGACATCACATCTCATGCTATCGGAAGGGTATCGGGATTGGATTTGGAAGGAGTTGGATATCCCATCTCATGCTATAGGAAGGGTCTCAGGTTGGAATGGGAAGGAGTTGGATATCACATCTCATGTTATAGGACGGGTCTCAGGATTGGAATGGGAAGGACTTGGATATCACATCTCATGCTATAGGAAGGCTCTCAGGTTTGCAAGGGGAAAGAGTTGGATATCACATTTCATGTTAGAGGTAGGATCTCAGGTTTGGTATTAGAAGTATTGAGATATCACATCTCATGCTATCAGAAGGATCTCAGGTTTGGTATAGAAGCATTGAGATATCATATCTTATGCTATCAGAAGAGTCTCAGGATTGGAATGGGAAGGAGTTGGATATCACATCTCATGGTAAAGGAAGGGTCTCAGGTTTGGAAGATAAGGATTTGGATATCACATCTCATGTTATAGGAAGGATCTCAGGTTTGGTATTAGAAGTATTGAGATATCACATCTCATGCTATCGGAAGGATCTCAGGTTTGGTATAGAAGCATTGAGATATATCTTATGCTATCAGAAGGGTCTCAGGATTGGAATGGGAAGGAGTTAGATATCACATCTCATGCTATAGGAAGGGTCTCAGGATTGGAATGGAAGGAGTTGGATATCACATCTCATGTTATAGGAAGGATATCAGGTTTGGTATTAGAAGCATTGAGACATCACATCTCATGCTATAGGAAGGGTCTCAGGATTGGAATGGGAAGGAGTTGGATATCACATCTCATGCTATAGGAAGGGTCTCAGGATTGGAATGGGAAGGAGTTGAATATGACAACTCATGCCGTAGGAAGGGTCTCAGGTTTGGTACAAACATTGAGATATCACATCTCTGCTATCAAAAGGGTCTCAGGATTGGAATGGGAAGGAGTTGGATTCCCCATCTCATGTTATAGGAAGAGTCTCAGGTTTGGTATTAGAAGCATTGAGATATCACATCTCATGCTATAGGAAGTGTCTCAGGATTGGAATGGGAAGGACTTGGATATCACATCTCATGCTATGGGAAGGGTCTCAGGTTTGGTATAAGCAGTGAGATATCACATCTCATGCTATAGGAAGTGTCTCAGGACATCTCATGTTATAGGAAGGATCTCAGGTTTGGTATAAGCATTGAGATATCACATATCTGCTATCGGAAGGGTCTCAGGATTGGAATGGGAAGGAGTTGGATATTCCCATCTCATGTTATAGGAAGGGTCTCAGGTTTGGTATTAGAAGCATTGAGATATCACATCTCATGCTATAGGAAGGGTCTCAGGATTGGAATGGGAAGGACTTGGATATCACATCTCACGCTATAGGGAGGGTCTCAAGTTTGATATTAGAAGCTTTGAGATATCACATCTCATGATATCGGAAGGGTCTCAGGATTGGAATGGGAAGGAGTTGGATATCACATCTCATGCTAAAGGGAGGGTCTCAGGTTTGGAAGGGGAAGGATTTGGATATCACATCTCATGTTATAGGAAGGATCTCAGGTTTGGTATTAGAAGCATTGAGATATCACATCTCATGCTATCGGAAGGATCTCAGGTTTGGTATTAGAAGCATTGAGATATCACATCTCATGCTATCAGAAGAGTCTCAGGATTGGAATAGGAAGGAGTTGGATATCACATCTCATGCTAAAGGGAGGGTCTCAGGTTTGGAAGGGGAAGGATTTGGATATCACATCTCATGTTATCGGAAGGATCTCACGTTTGGTATTAGAAGTATTGAGATATCATATCTCATGCTATAGGAAGGGTCTCAGGATTGGAATGGGAAGGAGTTGGATATCACATCTCATGCTATCGGAAGTGTCTCAGGATTGGAATGGGAAGGAGCTGGATATCACATCTCATGCTAAAGGAAGGGTCTCAGGTTTGGAACGGGAAGGATTTGGATATCACATCTCATGTTATAGGAAGGGTCTCAGGTTTGGTATAAGCATTGAGATATCACATCTCTGCTATCGGAAGTGTCTCAGGATTGGAATGGGAAGGAGTTGGATATCCCATCTCATGTTATAGGACGGGTCTCAGGTTTGTTATTAGAATCATTGAGATATCATATTGCATGCTGTAGGAAGGGTCTAAGGGTTGGAATGTGAAGGACTTGGATATCACATCTCATGCTATAGATAGGCTCTTAGGTTTGGAAAGGGAAGGAATTGGATATCACATTTCATGTTAGAGGAAGGATCTCAGGTTTGGTATTAGAAGCATTGAGATATCACATCTCATGCTATAGGAAGGGTCTCAGGATTGGAATGGGAAGCAGTTGGATATCACATCTCATGCTATAGGAAGGGTCTCAGGTTTGGTATAAGCATTGAGATATCACATCTCATGCTATAGGACGGGTCTCAGGATTGGAATGGAAGGAGTTGGATATCACATCTCATGTTATAAGGAAGGATCTCAGGTTTGGTATTAGAAGCATTGAGATATCACATCTCATGCTATAGGAAGGGTCTCAGGATTGGAATGTGAAGGATTTGGATATCACATCTCATGCTAAAGGAAGGGTCTCAGGTTTGGTAGAAGCATTGAGATATCACGTCTCTGCTATCGGAAGGGTCTCAGGATTGGATTGGGAAGGAGTTGGATATCCCTTCTCATGCTATAGGAAGAGTCTCAGGATTTGAATGGCAAGGAGTTGGATATCACATCTCATGCCATAGGAAGGGTCTCAGGTTTGTTATAAGCATTGAGATATCACATCTCTGCTATCGGAATTGTCTCAGGATTGGATTGGGAAGGAGTTGGATATCCCTTCTCATGCTATAGGAAGTGTCTCAGGTTGGAATGGGAAGGAGATGGATATCACATCTCATGTTATAGGAAGGGTCTCAGGATTGGAATGGGAAGGATTTGGATATCACATCCCTTGCTATAGGAAGGGTCTCATGTTTGGAATGGGAAGGAGTTGGATATCACATATGCTATAGTTAGTGTCTCAGGTTTGGAACGGGAAGGAGTTGGATATCACATCTCATGTTATAGGAAGGGTCTCAGGTTTGTTATAAGCATTGAGATATCACATCTCTGCTATCGGAAGCGGCTCAGGATTGGAATGGGAAGGAATTGGATATCCCTTCTCATGCTATAGGAAGTGTCTCAGGTTGGAATGGGAAGGAGTTGGATATCACATCTCATGTTATAGGAAGGGTCTCAGGATTGGAATGGGAAGGATTTGGATATCACATCCCTTGCTATAGGAAGGGTCTCATGTTTGGAATGGGAAGGAGTTGGATATCACATATGCTATAGTTAGTGTCTCAGGTTTGGAACGGGAAGGAGTTGGATATCACATCTCATGCTATAGGTAGGCTCTCAGGTTTGGTATAAGCATTGAGATATCACATCTCATGCTATAGGAAGGGTCTCAGGACTGGAATGGGAAGGAATTGGATATCACATCATGCTATAGGAAGGGTCTCAGATTTGGTATAAGCATTGAGATATCACATCTCATGCTAAAGGAAGGGTCTCAGGATTGGAATGGGAAGGAGTTGTATATGACATCTCAGGCCATAGGAAGTTTCTCAGGTTTGGTATAAGCATTGAGATATCACATCTCTGCTATCGGAAGTGTCTCAGGATTGGAATGGGAAGGAGTTGGATATCCCATCTCATGTTATAGGACGGGTCTCAGGTTTGTTATTAGAATCATTGAGATATCATATTGCATGCTGTTGGAAGGGTCTAAGGGTTGGAATGGGAAGGACTTGGATATCACATCTCATGCTATAGATAGGCTCTTAGGTTTGGAAAGGGAAGGAGTTGGATATCACATTTCATGTTAGAGGAAGGATCTCAGGTTTGGTATTAGAAGCATTGAGATATCACATCTCATGCTATAGGAAGGGTCTCAGGATTGGAATGGGAAGCAATTGGATATCACATCTCATGCTATAGGAAGGGTCTCAGGTTTGGTATAAGCATTGAGATATCACATCTCATGCTATAGGACGGGTCTCAGGATTGGAATGGAAGGAGTTGGATATCACATCTCATGTTATAGGAAGGATCTCAGGTTTGGTATTAGAAGCATTGAGACATCACATCTCATGCTATAGGAAGGGTCTCAGGGTTGGAATGGGAAGGAGTTTGATATCACATCTCATCCAATAGGAAGGGCCTCAGGTTTGGAATGGGAAGGAATTGGATATCACATCTCATGTTATAGGAAGGATCTCAGGTTTGGTATTAGAAGCATTGAGATATCACATCTCATGCTATAGGAAGGGTCTCAGGGTTGGAATGTGAAGGATTTGGATATCACATCTCATGCTAAAGGAAGGGTCTCAGGTTTGGTAGAAGCATTGAGATATCACGCCTCTGCTATCGGAAGGGTCTCAGGATTGGATTGGGAAGGAGTTGGATATCACATCTCATGCCATAGGAAGGGTCTCAGGTTTGGTATAAGCATTGAGATATCACATCTCTGCTATCGGAAGGGTCTCAGGTTTGGATTGGGAAGGAGTTGGATATCCCTTCTCATGCTATAGGAAGTGTCTCAGGTTGGAATGGGAAGGAGTTGGATATCACATCTCATTCATGTTATAGGAAGGGTCTCAGGATTGGAATGGGAAGGATTTGGATATCACATCTCTTGCTATAGGAAGGGTCTCAGGATTGGAATGGGTAGGAGTTGGATATTACTTTCTTGCTATAGGAGGGGTCTCATGTTTGGAATGGGAAGGAGTTGGATATCACATATGCTATAGTTAGTGTCTCAGGTTTGCAACGGGAAGGAGTTGGATATCACATCTCATGTTATAGGAAGGGTCTCAGGTTTGGTATAAGCAATGAGATATCACATCTCTGCTATCGGAAGCGGCTCAGGATTGGAATGGGAAGGAGTTGGATATCCCATCTCATGTTATAGGAAGAGTCTCTGGTTTGGTATTAGAATCATTGAGATATCACATCGCATGCTGTAGGAAGGGTCTAAGGATTGGAATGGGATGGACTTGGATATCACATCTCATGCTATAGGTAGGCTCTCAGGTGGTTTGGTATAAGCATTGAGATATCACATCTCATGCTATAGGAAGGGTCTCAGGATTGGAATGGGAAGGAATTGGATATCACATCTCATGCTATAGGAAGGGTCTCAGATTTGGTATAAGCATTGAGATATCACATCTCATGCTAAAGGAAGGGTCTCAGGATTGGAATGGGAAGGAGTTGTATATGACATCTCAGGCCATAGGAAGGTTCTCAGGTTTGGTATAAGCATTGAGATATCACATCTCTGCTATCGGAAGGGTCTCAGGATTGGAATGGGAAGGAGTTGGATATCCCATCTCATGTTATAGGAAGGGTCTCAGGTTTGGTATTAGAAGCATAGAGATATCACATCTCATGCTATAGGAAGGGTCTCAGGATTTGAATGGCAAGGAGTTGGATATCACATCTCATGCCATAGGAAGGGTCTCAGGTTTGGTATAAGCATTGAGATATCACATCTCTGCTATCGGAAGGGTCTCAGGATTGGATTGGGAAGGAGTTGGATATCCCTTCTCATGCTATAGGAAGTGTCTCAGGTTGGAATGGGAAGGAGTTGGATATCACATCTCATGTTATAGGAAGGGTCTCAGGATTGGAATGGGAAGGATTTGGATATCACATCTCTTGCTATAGGAAGGGTCTCAGGATTGGAATGGGTAGGAGTTGGATATTACTTTCTTGCTATAGGAAGGGTCTCATGTTTGGAATGGGAAGGAGTTGGATATCACATATGCTATAGTTAGTGTCTCAGGTTAGGAACGGGAAGGAGTTGGATATCACATCTCATGTTATAGGAAGGGTCTCAGGTTTGGTATAAGCATTGAGATATCACATCTCTGCTATCAGAAGCGGCTCAGGATTGGAATGGGAAGGAGTTGGATATCCCATCTCATGTTATAGGAAGAGTCTCTGGTTTGGTATTAGAATCATTGAGATATCACATCGCATGCTGTAGGAAGGGTCTAAGGATTGGAATGGGATGGACTTGGATATCACATCTCATGCTATAGGTAGGCTCTCAGGTGGTTTGGTATAAGCATTGAGATATCACATCTCATGCTATAGGAAGGGTCTCAGGATTGGAATGGGAAGGAATTGGATATCACATCTCATGCTATAGGAAGGGTCTCAGATTTGGTATAAGCATTGAGATATCACATCTCATGCTAAAGGAAGGGTCTCAGGATTGGAATGGGAAGGAGTTGTATATGACATCTCAGGCCATAGGAAGGTTCTCAGGTTTGGTATAAGCATTGAGATATCACATCTCTGCTATCGGAAGGGTCTCAGGATTGGAATGGGAAGGAGTTGGATATCCCATCTCATGTTATAGGAAGGGTCTCAGGTTTGGTATTAGAAGCATAGAGATATCACATCTCATGCTATAGGAAGGGTCTCAGGATTTGAATGGCAAGGAGTTGGATATCACATCTCATGCCATAGGAAGGGTCTCAGGTTTGGTATAAGCATTGAGATATCACATCTCTGCTATCGGAAGTGTCTCAGGATTGGATTGGGAAGGAGTTGGATATCCCTTCTCATGCTATAGGAAGTGTCTCAGGTTGGAATGGGAAGGAGTTGGATATCACATCTCATGTTATAGGAAGGGTCTCAGGATTGGAATGGGAAGGATTTGGATATCACATCTCTTGCTATAGGAAGGGTCTCAGGATTGGAATGGGTAGGAGTTGGATATTACTTTCTTGCTATAGGAAGGGTCTCATGTTTGGAATGGGAAGGAGTTGGATATCACATATGCTATAGTTAGTGTCTCAGGTTTGGAACGGGAAGGAGTTGGATATCACATCTCATGTTATAGGAAGGGTCTCAGGTTTGGTATAAGCTTTGAGATATCACATCTCTGCTATCAGAAGCGGCTCAGGATTGGAATGGGAAGGAGTTGGATATCCCATCTCATGTTATAGGAAGAGTCTCTGGTTTGGTATTAGAATCATTGAGATATCACATCGCATGCTGTAGGAAGGGTCTAAGGATTGGAATGGGATGGACTTGGATATCACATCTCATGCTATAGGTAGGCTCTCAGGTTTGGTATAAGCATTGAGATATCACATCTCATGCTATAGGAAGGGTCTCAGGATTGGAATGGGAAGGAATTGGATATCACATCTCATGCTATAGGAAGGGTCTCAGATTTGGTATAAGCATTGAGATATCACATCTCATGCTAAAGGAAGGGTCTCAGGATTGGAATGGGAAGGAGTTGTATATGACATCTCAGGCCATAGGAAGGTTCTCAGGTTTGGTATAAGCATTGAGATATCACATCTCTGCTATCGGAAGGGTCTCAGGATTGGAATGGGAAGGAGTTGGATATCCCATCTCATGTTATAGGAAGGGTCTCAGGTTTGGTATTAGAAGCATAGAGATATCACATCTCATGCTATAGGAAGGGTCTCAGGATTTGAATGGCAAGGAGTTGGATATCACATCTCATGCCATAGGAAGGGTCTCAGGTCTGGTATAAGCATTGAGATATCACATCTCTGCTATCGGAAGGGTCTCAGGATTGGATTGGGAAGGAGTTGGATATCCCTTCTCATGCTATAGGAAGTGTCTCAGGTTGGAATGGGAAGGAGTTGGATATCACATCTCATGTTATAGGAAGGGTCTCAGGATTGGAATGGGAAGGATTTGGATATCACATCTCTTGCTATAGGAAGGGTCTCAGGATTGGAATGGGTAGGAGTTGGATATTACTTTCTTGCTATAGGAAGGGTCGCATGTTTGGAATGGGAAGGAGTAGGATATTACATATGCTATATTTAGTGTTTCAGGTTTGGAATGGGATGGACTTGGATATCACATCTCATGCTATAGGAAGGGTCTCAGATTTGGTATAAGCATTGAGATATCACATCTCATGCTAAAGGAAGGGTCTCAGGATTGGAATGGGAAGGAGTTGTATATGACATCTCAGGCCATAGGAAGGTTCTCAGGTTTGGTATAAGCATTGAGATATCACATCTCTGCTATCGGAAGGGTCTCAGGATTGGAATGGGAAGGAGTTGGATATCCCATCTCATGTTATAGGAAGGGTCTCAGGTTTGGTATTAGAAGCATTGAGATATCACATCTCATGCTATAGGAATGGTCTCAGGATTGGAATGTGAAGGATTTGGATATTACATCTCATGCTAAAGGAAGGGTCTCAGGTTTGGTAGAAGCATTGAGATATCACGTCTCTGCTATCGGAAGGGTCTCAGGATTGGATTGGGAAGGAGTTGGATATCCCTTCTCATGCTATAGGAAGGGTCTCAGGATTTGAATGGCAAGGAGTTGGATATCACATCTCATGCCATAGGAAGGGTCTCAGGTTTGGTATAAGCATTGAGATATCACATCTCTGCTATCGGAAGGGTCTCAGGATTGGATTGGGAAGGAGTTGGATATCCCTTCTCATGCTATAGGAAGTGTCTCAGGTTGGAATGGGAAGGAGTTGGATATCACATCTCATGTTATAGGAAGGGTCTCAGGATTGGAATGGGAAGGATTTGGATATCACATCTCTTGCTATAGGAAGGGTCTCAGGATTGGAATGGGTAGGAGTTGGATATTACTTTCTTGCTATAGGAAGGGTCTCATGTTTGGAATGGGAAGGATTTGGATATCACATATGCTATAGTTAGTGTCTCAGGTTTGGAACGGGAAGGAGTTGGATATCACATCTCATGTTATAGGAAGGGTCTCAGGTTTGGTATAAGCATTGAGATATCACATCTCTGCTATCGGAAGCGGCTCAGGATTGGAATGGGAAGGAGTTGGATATCCCATCTCATGTTATAGTAAGAGTCTCTGGTTTGGTATTAGAATCATTGAGATATCACATCGCATGCTGTAGGAAGGGTCTAAGGATTGGAATGGGATGGACTTGGATATCACATCTCATGCTATAGGAAGGGTCTCAGATTTGGTATAAGCATTGAGATATCACATCTCATGCTAAAGGAAGGGTCTCAGGATTGTAGGCTCTCAGGTTTGTTATAAGCATTGAGATATCACATCTCATGCTATAGGAAGGGTCTCAGGATTGGAATGGGAAGGATTTGGATATCACATCTCATGCTATAGGAAGGGTCTCAGATTTGGTATAAGCATTGAGATATCACATCTCATGCTAAAGGAAGGGTCTCAGGATTGGAATGGGAAGGAGTTGTATATGACATCTCAGGCCCTAGGAAGGGTCTCAGGTTTGGTATAAGCATTGAGATATCACATCTCTGCTATCGGAAGGGTCTCAGGATTGGAATGGGAAGGAGTTGGATATCCCATCTCATGTTATAGGAAGGGTCTCAAGTTTGGTATTAGAAGTATAGAGATATCACATCTCATGCTATAGGAAGGGTCTCAGGATTGGAATGGGAAGGACTTGGATCTCACATCTCATGCTATAGGGAGGGTCTCTAGTTTGATATTAGAAGCATTGAGATAACAAATCTCATGATATCGGAAGGGTCTCAGGATTGGAATGGGAAGGAGTTGGATACCACATCTCATGATAAAGGAAGGGTCTAAGGTTTGGAAGGGGAAGGATTTGGATATCACATCTCATGTTATAGGACGGGTCTCAGGTTTGGTATTAGAAGCATTGAGATATCAAGTCTCATGGTATAAGAAGGGTCTCAGAATTGGAATGGGAAGGAGTTGGATATCACACCTCAAGCTATAGGAAGGGTCTCAGGATTGGAATGGGAAGGAGTTTGATATCACATCTCATGCCATAGTATGGGTCTCAGGTTTGGTAGAAGCATTGGGACATCACATCTCATGCTATCGGAAGGGTATCAGTATTGGATTTGGAAGAAGTTGGATATCCCATCTCATGCTATAGGAAGGGTCTCAGGTTGGAATGGGAAGGAGTTGGATATCACATTTCATGTTATAGGAAGGGTCTCAGGATTGGAATGGGAAGGACTTGGATATCATATCTCATGCTTTAGGACGGGTCTCAGGTTTGTTATTAGAATCATTGAGATATCATATTGCATGCTGTAGGAAGGGTCTAAGGTTTGGAAAGGGAAGGAGTTGGATATCACATTTCATGTTAGAGGAAGGATCTCAGGTTTGGTATTAGAAGCATTGAGATATCACATATCATGCTATAGGAAGGGTCTCAGGATTGGAATGGGAAGTAGTTGGATATCACATCTCATGCTATAGGAAGGGTCTCAGGTTTGGTATAAGCATTGAGATATCACATCTCATGCTATAGGACGGGTCTCAGGATTGGAATGGAAGGAGTTGGATATCACATCTCATGTTATAGGAAGGATCTCAGGTTTGGTATTAGAAGCATTGAGATATCACATCTCATGCTATAGGAAGGGTCTCAGGATTGGAATGTGAAGGATTTGGATATCACATCTCATGCTAAAGGAAGGGTCTCAGGTTTGGTAGAAGCATTGAGATATCAGATCTCTGCTATCGGAAGGGTCTCAGGATTGGATTGGGAAGGAGTTGGATATCCCTTCTCATGCTATAGGAAGGGTCTCAGGATTTGAATGGGAAGGAGTTGGATATCACATCTCATGTTATAGGAAGGGTCTCAGGATTGGAATGGGAAGGATTTGGATATTACTTTCTTGCTATAGGAAGGGTCTCATGTTTGGAATGGGAAGGAGTTGGATATCACATATGCTATAGCTAGTGTCTCAGGTTTGGAACGGGAAGGAGTTGGATATCACATCTCATTTTATAGGAAGGGTCTCATGTTTGGTATAAGCATTGAGATATCACATCTCTGCTATCGGAAGCGGCTCAGGATTGGAATGGGAAGGAGTTGGATATCCCATCTCATGTTATAGTAAGAGTCTCTGGTTTGGTATTAGAATCATTGAGATATCACATCGCATGCTGTAGGAAGGGTCTAAGGATTGGAATGGGATGGACTTGGATATCACATCTCATGCTATAGGTAGGCTCTCAGGTTTGATATAAGCATTGAGATATCACATCTCATGCTATAGGAAGGGTCTCAGGATTGGAATGGGAAGGATTTGGATATCACATCTCATGCTATAGGAAGGGTCTCAGATTTGGTATAAGCATTGAGATATCACATCTCATGCTAAAGGAAGGGTCTCAGGATTGGAATGGGAAGGAGTTGTATATGACATCTCAGGCCATAGGAAGGGTCTCATGTTTGGTATAAGCATTGAGATATCACATCTCTGCTATCGGAAGGGTCTCAGGATTGGAATGGGAAGGAGTTGGATATCCCATCTCATGTTATAGGAAGGGTCTCAGGTTTGGTATTAGAAGCATAGAGATATCACATCCCATGCTATAGGAAGGGTCTCAGGATTGGAATGGGAAGGACTTGGATGTCACATCTCATGCTATAGGGAGGGTCTCAAGTTTTATATTAGAAGCATTGAGATAACAAGTCTCATGGTATAAGAAGGGTCTCAGAATTGGAATGGGAAGGAGTTGGATATCACACCTCAAGCTATAGGAAGGGTCTCAGGATTGGAATGGGAAGGAGTTTGATATCACATCTCATGCCATAGTATGGGTCTCAGGTTTGGTAGAAGCATTGGGACATCACATCTCATGCTATCGGAAGGGTATCAGTATTGGAATGGGAAGGAGTTGGATATCCCATCTCATGTTATAGGAAGGGTCTCAGGTTTGGTATTAGAAGCATAGAGATATCACATCCCATGCTATAGGAAGGGTCTCAGGATTGGAATGGGAAGGAGTTGGATATCCCATCTCATGTTATAGGAAGGGTCTCAGGTTTGGTATTAGAAGCATAGAGATATCACATCCCATGCTATAGGAAGGGTCTCAGGATTGGAATGGGAAGGACTTGGATATCACATCTCATGTTATAGGACGGGTCTCAGGTTTGGTATTAGAAGCATTGAGATATCAAGTCTCATGGTATAAGAAGGGTCTCAGAATTGGAATGGGAAGGAGTTGGATATCACACCTCAAGCTATAGGAAGGGTCTCAGGATTGGAATGGGAAGGAGTTTGATATCACATCTCATGCCATAGTATGGGTCTCAGGTTTGGTAGAAGCATTGGGACATCACATCTCATGCTATCGGAAGGGTATCAGTATTGGATTTGGAAGAAGTTGGATATCCCATCTCATGCTATAGGAAGGGTCTCAGGTTGGAATGGGAAGGAGTTGGATATCACATTTCATGTTATAGGAAGGGTCTCAGGATTGGAATGGGAAGGACTTGGATATCATATCTCATGCTTTAGGACGGGTCTCAGGTTTGTTATTAGAATCATTGAGATATCATATTGCATGCTGTAGGAAGGGTCTAAGGTTTGGAAAGGGAAGGAGTTGGATATCACATTTCATGTTAGAGGAAGGATCTCAGGTTTGGTATTAGAAGCATTGAGATATCACATATCATGCTATAGGAAGGGTCTCAGGATTGGAATGGGAAGTAGTTGGATATCACATCTCATGCTATAGGAAGGGTCTCAGGTTTGGTATAAGCATTGAGATATCACATCTCATGCTATAGGACGGGTCTCAGGATTGGAATGGAAGGAGTTGGATATCACATCTCATGTTATAGGAAGGATCTCAGGTTTGGTATTAGAAGCATTGAGATATCACATCTCATGCTATAGGAAGGGTCTCAGGATTGGAATGTGAAGGATTTGGATATCACATCTCATGCTAAAGGAAGGGTCTCAGGTTTGGTAGAAGCATTGAGATATCAGATCTCTGCTATCGGAAGGGTCTCAGGATTGGATTGGGAAGGAGTTGGATATCCCTTCTCATGCTATAGGAAGGGTCTCAGGATTTGAATGGGAAGGAGTTGGATATCACATCTCATGTTATAGGAAGGGTCTCAGGATTGGAATGGGAAGGATTTGGATATTACTTTCTTGCTATAGGAAGGGTCTCATGTTTGGAATGGGAAGGAGTTGGATATCACATATGCTATAGCTAGTGTCTCAGGTTTGGAACGGGAAGGAGTTGGATATCACATCTCATTTTATAGGAAGGGTCTCATGTTTGGTATAAGCATTGAGATATCACATCTCTGCTATCGGAAGCGGCTCAGGATTGGAATGGGAAGGAGTTGGATATCCCATCTCATGTTATAGTAAGAGTCTCTGGTTTGGTATTAGAATCATTGAGATATCACATCGCATGCTGTAGGAAGGGTCTAAGGATTGGAATGGGATGGACTTGGATATCACATCTCATGCTATAGGTAGGCTCTCAGGTTTGATATAAGCATTGAGATATCACATCTCATGCTATAGGAAGGGTCTCAGGATTGGAATGGGAAGGATTTGGATATCACATCTCATGCTATAGGAAGGGTCTCAGATTTGGTATAAGCATTGAGATATCACATCTCATGCTAAAGGAAGGGTCTCAGGATTGGAATGGGAAGGAGTTGTATATGACATCTCAGGCCATAGGAAGGGTCTCATGTTTGGTATAAGCATTGAGATATCACATCTCTGCTATCGGAAGGGTCTCAGGATTGGAATGGGAAGGAGTTGGATATCCCATCTCATGTTATAGGAAGGGTCTCAGGTTTGGTATTAGAAGCATAGAGATATCACATCCCATGCTATAGGAAGGGTCTCAGGATTGGAATGGGAAGGACTTGGATGTCACATCTCATGCTATAGGGAGGGTCTCAAGTTTGATATTAGAAGCATTGAGATAACAAATCTCATGATATCGGAAGGGTCTCAGGATTGGAATGGGAAGGAGTTGGATACCACATCTCATGATAAAGGAAGGGTCTAAGGTTTGGAAGGGGAAGGATTTGGATATCACATCTCATGTTATAGGACGGGTCTCAGGTTTGGTATTAGAAGCATTGAGATATCAAGTCTCATGGTATAAGAAGGGTCTCAGAATTGGAATGGGAAGGAGTTGGATATCACACCTCAAGCTATAGGAAGGGTCTCAGGATTGGAATGGGAAGGAGTTTGATATCACATCTCATGCCATAGTATGGGTCTCAGGTTTGGTAGAAGCATTGGGATATCACATCTCATGCTATCGGAAGGGTATCAGTATTGGATTTGGAAGAAGTTGGATATCCCATCTCATGCTATAGGAAGGGTCTCAGGTTGGAATGGGAAGGAGTTGGATATCACATTTCATGTTATAGGAAGGGTCTCAGGATTGGAATGGGAAGGACTTGGATATCATATCTCATGCTATAGGACAGGTCTCAGGTTTGTTATTAGAATCATTGAGATATCATATTGCATGCTGTAGGAAGGGTCTAAGGATTGGAACGGGAAGGACTTGGATATCACATCTCATGCTATAGATAGGCTCTTAGGTTTGGAAAGGGAAGGAGTTGGATATCACATTTCATGTTAGAGGAAGGATCTCAGGTTTGGTATTAGAAGCATTGAGATATCACATCTCATGCTATAGGAAGGGTCTCAGGATTGGAATGGGAAGTAGTTGGATATCACATCTCATGCTATAGGAAGGGTCTCAGGTTTGGTATAAGCATTGAGATATCACATCTCATGCTATAGGACGGGTCTCAGGATTGGAATGGAAGGAGTTGGATATCACATCTCATGTTATATGAAGGATCTCAGGTTTGGTATTAGAAGCATTGAGACATCACATCTCATGCTATAGGAAGGGTCTCAGGGTTGGAATGGGAAGGAGTTGGATATCACATCTCATCCAATAGGAAGGGTCTCAGGTTTGGAATGGGAAGGAATTGGATATCACATCTCATGTTATAGGAAGGATCTCAGGTTTGGTATTAGAAGCATTGAGATATCACATCTCATGCTATAGGAAGGGTCTCAGGATTGGAATGTGAAGGATTTGGATATCACATCTCATGCTAAAGGAAGGGTCTCAGGATTGGTAGAAGCATTGAGATATCACGTCTCTGCTATCGGAGGGGTCTCAGGATTGGATTGGGAAGGAGTTGGATATCCCTTCTCATGCTATAGGAAGGGTCTCAGGATTTGAATGGCAAGGAGTTGGATATCACATCTCATGCCATAGGAAGGGTCTCAGGTTTGGTATAAGCATTGAGATATCACATCTCTGCTATCGGAAGGGTCTCAGGATTGGAATGGGAAGGAGTTGGATATTCCCATCTCATGTTATAGGAAGGGTCTCAGGTTTGGTATTAGAAGCATTGAGATATCACATCTCATGCTATAGGAAGGGTCTCAGGATTGGAATGGGAAGGACTTGGATATCACATCTCATGCTATAGGGAGGGTCTCAAGTTTGATATTAAAAGCTTTGAGATATCACATCTCATGATATCGGAAGGGTCTCAGGATTGGAATGGGAAGGAGTTGGATATCACATCTCATGATAAAGGAAGGGTCTAAGGTTTGGAAGGGGAAGGATTTGGATATCACATCTCATGTTATATTACGGGTCTCAGGTTTGGTATTAGAAGCATTGAGATATCAAGTCTCAGAGTATAGGAAGGGTCTCAGAATTGGAATGGGAAGGAGTTGGATATCACATCTCAAGCTATAGGAAGGGTCTCAGGATTGGAATGGGAAGGACTTGGATATCACATCTCATGCTATAGGAAGGCTCTCAGGTTTGGAAGGGGAAAGAGTTGGATATCACATTTCATGTTAGAGGTAGGATCTCAGGTTTGGTATTAGAGGCATTGAGATATCACATCTCACGCTATCAGAAGGGTCTCAGGAATGGAATGGGAAGGAGTTGGATATCACATCTCATGCTAAAGGGAGGGTCTCAGGTTTGGATGGGGAAGGATTTGGATATCACATCTCATGTTATAGGAAGGATCACAGGTTTGGTATTAGAACCATTGAGATATCACATCTCATGCTATCAGAAGGGTCTCAGGATTGGAATGGGAAGGAGTTGGATATCACATCTCATGCTAAAGGGAGGGTCTCAGGTTTGGAAGGGGAAGGATTTGGATATCACATCTCATGTTATCGGAAGGATCTCACGTTTGGTATTAGAAGTATTGAGATATCATATCTCATGCTATAGGAAGGGTCTCAGGATTGGAATGGGAAGGACTTAGATATCACATATCATGCTATAGGGAGGGTCTCAGTTTTGATATTAGAAGCATTGAGATATCACATCTCATGCTATCGGAAGTGTCTCAGGATTGGAATGGGAAGTAGCTGGATATCACATCTCATGCTAAAGGAAGGGTCTCAGGTTTGGAACGGGAAGGATTTGGATATCACATCTCATGTTATAGGAAGGGTCTCAGGTTTGGTATAAGCATTGAGATATCACATCTTTGCTATCGGAAGTGTCTCAGGATTGGAATGGGAAGGAGTTGGATATCCCATCTCATGATATAGGACGGGTCTCAGGTTTGTTATTAGAATCATTGAGATATCATATTGCATGCTGTAGGAAGGGTCTAAGGGTTGGAATGGGAAGGACTTGGATATCACATCTCATGCTATAGATAGGCTCTTAGGTTTGGAAAGGGAAGGAGTTGGATATCACATTTCATGTTAGAGGAAGGATCTCAGGTTTGGTATTAGAAGCATTGAGATATCACATCTCATGCTATAGGAAGGGTCTCAGGATTGGAATGGGAAGGAGTTGGATATCACATCTCATCCAATAGGAAGGGTCTCAGGTTTGGAATGGGAAGGAATTGGATATCACATCTCATGTTATAGGAAGGATCTCAGGTTTGGTATTAGAAGCATTGAGATATCACATCTCATGCTATAGGAAGGGTCTCAGGATTGGATTGGGAAGGAGTTGGATATCCCTTCTCATGCTATAGGAAGGGTCTCAGGATTTGAATGGCAAGGAGTTGGATATCACATCTCATGCCATAGGAAGGGTCTCAGGTTTGGTATAAGCATTGAGATATCACATCTCTGCTATCGGAAGGGTCTCAGGATTGGAATGGGAAGGAGTTGGATATTCCCATCTCATGTTATAGGAAGGGTCTCAGGTTTGGTATTAGAAGCATTGAGATATCACATCTCATGCTATAGGAAGGGTCTCAGGATTGGAATGGGAAGGACTTGGATATCACATCTCATGCTATAGGGAGGGTCTCAAGTTTGATATTAGAAGCTTTGAGATATCACATCTCATGATATCGGAAGGGTCTCAGGATTGGAATGGGAAGGAGTTGGATATCACATCTCATGATAAAGGAAGGGTCTAAGGTTTGGAAGGGGAAGGATTTGGATATCACATCTCATGTTATATTACGGGTCTCAGGTTTGGTATTAGAAGCATTGAGATATCAAGTCTCAGAGTATAGGAAGGGTCTCAGAATTGGAATGGGAAGGAGTTGGATATCACATCTCAAGCTATAGGAGTTGGATATCACATCTCAAGCTATAGGAAGGGTCTCAGGATTGGAATGGGAAGGACTTGGATATCACATCTCATGCTATAGATAGGCTCTTAGGTTTGGAAAGGGAAGGAGTTGGATATCACATTTCATGTTAGAGGAAGGATCTCAGGTTTGGTATTAGAAGCATTGAGATATCACATCTCATGCTATAGGAAGGGTCTCAGGATTGGAATGGGAAGGAGTTGGATATCACATCTCATGCTAAAGGGAGGGTCTCAGGTTTGGAAGGGGAAGGATTTGGATATCACATCTCATGTTATAGGAAGGATCTCAAGTTTGGTATTAGAACCATTGAGATATAACATCTCATGCTATCGGAAGGATCTCAGGTTTGGTATTAGAAGCATTGAGATATCACATCTCATGCTATCAGAAGGGTCTCAGGATTGGAATGGGAAGGAGTTGGATATCACATCTCATGCTAAAGGGAGGGTCTCAGGTTTGGAAGGGGAAGGATTTGGATATCACATCTCATGTTATCGGAGGGATCTCACGTTTGGTATTAGAAGTATTGAGATATCATATCTCATGCTATAGGAAGGGTCTCAGGATTGGAATGGGAAGGACTTAGATATCACATATCATGCTATAGGGAGGGTCTCAGTTTTGATATTAGAAGCATTGAGATATCACATCTCATGCTATCGGAAGTGTCTCAGGATTGGAATGGGAAGGAGCTGGATATCACATCTCATGCTAAAGGAAGGGTCTCAGGTTTGGAACGGGAAGGATTTGGATATCACATCTCATGTTATAGGAAGGGTCTCAGGTTTGGTATAAGCATTGAGATATCACATCTCTGCTATCGGAAACGTCTCAGGATTGGAATGGGAAGGAGTTGGATATCCCATCTCATGTTATAGGACGGGTCTCAGGTTTGTTATTAGAATCATTGAGATAACATATTGCATGCTGTAGGAAGGGTCTAAGGGTTGGAATGGGAAGGACTTGGATATCACATCTCATGCTATAGATAGGCTCTTAGGTTTGGAAAGGGAAGGAGTTGGATATCACATTTCATGTTAGAGGAAGGATCTCAGGTTTGGTATTAGAAGCATTGAGATATCACATCTCATGCTATAGGAAGGGTCTCAGGATTGGAATGGGAAGTAGTTGGATATCACATCTCATGCTATAGGAAGTGTCTCAGGTTTGGTATAAGCATTGAGATATCACATCTCATGCTATAGGACGGGTCTCAGGATTGGAATGGAAGGAGTTGGATATCACATCTCATGTTATAGGAAGGATCTCAGGTTTGCTATTAGAAGCATTGAGACATCACATCTCATGCTATAGGAAGGGTCTCAGGGTTGGAATGGGAAGGAGTTGGATATCACATCTCATCCAATAGGAAGGGTCTCAGGTTTGGAATGGGAAGGAATTGGATATCACATCTCATGTTATAGGAAGGATCTCAGGTTTGCTATTAGAAGCATTGAGATATCACATCTCGTGCTATAGGAAGGGTCTCAGGATTGGAATGTGAAGGATTTGGATATCACATCTCATGCTAAAGGAAGGGTCTCAGGTTTGGTAGAAGCATTGAGATATCACGTCTCTGCTATCGGAAGGGTCTCAGGATTGGATTGGGAAGGAGTTGGATATCCCTTCTCATGCTATAGGAAGGGTCTCAGGATTTGAATGGCAAGGAGTTGGATATCACATCTCATGCCATAGGAAGGGTCTCAGGTTTGGTATAAGCATTGAGATATCACATCTCTGCTATCGGAAGGGTCTCAGGATTGGATTGGGAAGGAGTTGGATATCCCTTCTCATGCTATAGGAAGTGTCTCAGGATTTGAATGGCAAGGAGTTGGATATCACATCTCATGCCATAGGAAGGGTCTCAGGTTTGGTATAAGCATTGAGATATCACATCTCTGCTATCGGAAGGGTCTCAGGATTGGATTGGGAAGGAGTTGGATATCCCTTCTCATGCTATAGGAAGTGTCTCAGGTTTGAATGGGAAGGAATTGGATATCACATCTCATGTTATAGGAAGGATCTCAGGGTTGGTATTAGAAGCATTGAGATAGCACATCTCATGCTATAGGAAGGGTCTCAGGATTGGAATGTGAAGGATTTGGATATCACATCTCATGCTAAAGGAAGGGTCTCAGGTTTGGTAGAAGCATTGAGATATCACGTCTCTGCTATCGGAAGGGTCTCAGGATTGGATTGGGAAGGAGTTGGATATCCCTTCTCATGCTATAGGAAGGGTCTCAGGATTTGAATGGCAAGGAGTTGGATATCACATCTCATGCCATAGGAAGGGTCTCAGGTTTGGTATAAGCATTGAGATATCACATCTCTGCTATCGGAAGGGTCTCAGGATTGGATTGGGAAGGAGTTGGATATCCCTTCTCATGCTATAGGAAGTGTCTCAGGTTTGAATGGGAAGGAGTTGGATATCACATCTCATGTTATAGGAAGGGTCTCAGGATTGGAATGGGAAGGATTTGGATATCACATCTCTTGCTATAGGAAGGGTCTCAGGATTGGAATGGGTAGGAGTTGGATATTACTTTCTTGCTATAGGAAGGGTCTCATGTTTGGAATGGGAATGAGTTGGATATCACATATGCTATAGTTAGTGTCTCAGGTTTGGAACGGGAAGGAGTTGGATATCACATCTCATGTTATAGGAAGGGTCTCAGGTTTGTTATAAGCATTGAGATATCACATCTCTGCTATCGGAAGCGGCTCAGGATTGGAATGGGAAGGAGTTGGATATCCCATCTCATGTTATAGTAAGAGTCTCTGGTTTGGTATTAGAATCATTGAGATATCACATCGCATGCTGTAGGAAGGGTCTAAGGATTGGAATGGGATGGACTTGGATATCACATCTCATGCTATAGGTAGGCTCTCAGGTTTGATATAAGCATTGAGATATCACATCTCATGCTATAGGAAGGGTCTCAGGATTGGAATGGGAAGGATTTGGATATCACATCTCATGCTATAGGAAGGGTCTCAGATTTGGTATAAGCATTGAGATATCACATCTCATGCTAAAGGAAGGGTCTCAGGATTGGAATGGGAAGGAGTTGTATATGACATCTCAGGCCATAGAAAGGGTCTCATGTTTGGTATAAGCATTGAGTTATCACATCTCTGCTATCGGAAGGGTCTCAGGATTGGAATGGGAAGGAGTTGGATATCCCATCTCATGTTATAGGAAGGGTCTCAGGTTTGGTATTAGAAGCATAGAGATATCACATCTCATGCTATAGGAAGGGTCTCAGGATTGGAATGGGAAGGACTTGGATGTCACATCTCATGCTATAGGGAGGGTCTCAAGTTTGATATTAGAAGCATTGAGATAACAAATCTCATGATATCGGAAGGGTCTCAGGATTGGAATGGGAAGGAGTTTGATATCACATCTCATGCCATAGTATGGGTCTCAGGTTTGGTAGAAGCATTGGGACATCACATCTCATGCTATCGGAAGGGTATCAGTATTGGATTTGGAAGAAGTTGGATATCCCATCTCATGCTATAGGAAGGGTCTCAGGTTGGAATGGGAAGGAGTTGGATATCACATTTCATGTTATAGGAAGGGTCTCAGGATTGGAATGGGAAGGACTTGGATATCATATCTCATGCTTTAGGACGGGTCTCAGGTTTGTTATTAGAATCATTGAGATATCATATTGCATGCTGTAGGAAGGGTCTAAGGTTTGGAAAGGGAAGGAGTTGGATATCACATTTCATGTTAGAGGAAGGATCTCAGGTTTGGTATTAGAAGCATTGAGATATCACATATCATGCTATAGGAAGGGTCTCAGGATTGGAATGGGAAGTAGTTGGATATCACATCTCATGCTATAGGAAGGGTCTCAGGTTTGGTATAAGCATTGAGATATCACATCTCATGCTATAGGACGGGTCTCAGGATTGGAATGGAAGGAGTTGGATATCACATCTCATGTTATAGGAAGGATCTCAGGTTTGGTATTAGAAGCATTGAGATATCACATCTCATGCTATAGGAAGGGTCTCAGGATTTGAATGGGAAGGAGTTGGATATCACATCTCATGTTATAGGAAGGGTCTCAGGATTGGAATGGGAAGGATTTGGATATTACTTTCTTGCTATAGGAAGGGTCTCATGTTTGGAATGGGAAGGAGTTGGATATCACATATGCTATAGCTAGTGTCTCAGGTTTGGAACGGGAAGGAGTTGGATATCACATCTCATTTTATAGGAAGGGTCTCATGTTTGGTATAAGCATTGAGATATCACATCTCTGCTACCGGAAGCGGCTCAGGATTGGAATGGGAAGGAGTTGGATATCCCATCTCATGTTATAGTAAGAGTCTCTGGTTTGGTATTAGAATCATTGAGATATCACATCGCATGCTGTAGGAAGGGTCTAAGGATTGGAATGGGATGGACTTGGATATCACATCTCATGCTATAGGTAGGCTCTCAGGTTTGATATAAGCATTGAGATATCACATCTCATGCTATAGGAAGGGTCTCAGGATTGGAATGGGAAGGATTTGGATATCACATCTCATGCTATAGGAAGGGTCTCAGATTTGGTATAAGCATTGAGATATCACATCTCATGCTAAAGGAAGGGTCTCAGGATTGGAATGGGAAGGAGTTGTATATGACATCTCAGGCCATAGGAAGGGTCTCATGTTTGGTATAAGCATTGAGATATCACATCTCTGCTATCGGAAGGGTCTCAGGATTGGAATGGGAAGGAGTTGGATATCCCATCTCATGTTATAGGAAGGGTCTCAGGTTTGGTATTAGAAGCATAGAGATATCACATCCCATGCTATAGGAAGGGTCTCAGGATTGGAATGGGAAGGACTTGGATGTCACATCTCATGCTATAGGGAGGGTCTCAAGTTTGATATTAGAAGCATTGAGATAACAAATCTCATGATATCGGAAGGGTCTCAGGATTGGAATGGGAAGGAGTTGGATACCACATCTCATGATAAAGGAAGGGTCTAAGGTTTGGAAGGGGAAGGATTTGGATATCACATCTCATGTTATAGGACGGGTCTCAGGTTTGGTATTAGAAGCATTGAGATATCAAGTCTCATGGTATAAGAAGGGTCTCAGAATTGGAATGGGAAGGAGTTGGATATCACACCTCAAGCTATAGGAAGGGTCTCAGGATTGGAATGGGAAGGAGTTTGATATCACATCTCATGCCATAGTATGGGTCTCAGGTTTGGTAGAAGCATTGGGATATCACATCTCATGCTATCGGAAGGGTATCAGTATTGGATTTGGAAGAAGTTGGATATCCCATCTCATGCTATAGGAAGGGTCTCAGGTTGGAATGGGAAGGAGTTGGATATCACATTTCATGTTATAGGAAGGGTCTCAGGATTGGAATGGGAAGGACTTGGATATCATATCTCATGCTATAGGACAGGTCTCAGGTTTGTTATTAGAATCATTGAGATATCATATTGCATGCTGTAGGAAGGGTCTAAGGATTGGAACGGGAAGGACTTGGATATCACATCTCATGCTATAGATAGGCTCTTAGGTTTGGAAAGGGAAGGAGTTGGATATCACATTTCATGTTAGAGGAAGGATCTCAGGTTTGGTATTAGAAGCATTGAGATATCACATCTCATGCTATAGGAAGGGTCTCAGGATTGGAATGGGAAGTAGTTGGATATCACATCTCATGCTATAGGAAGGGTCTCAGGTTTGGTATAAGCATTGAGATATCACATCTCATGCTATAGGACGGGTCTCAGGATTGGAATGGAAGGAGTTGGATATCACATCTCATGTTATATGAAGGATCTCAGGTTTGGTATTAGAAGCATTGAGACATCACATCTCATGCTATAGGAAGGGTCTCAGGGTTGGAATGGGAAGGAGTTGGATATCACATCTCATCCAATAGGAAGGGTCTCAGGTTTGGAATGGGAAGGAATTGGATATCACATCTCATGTTATAGGAAGGATCTCAGGTTTGGAATTAGAAGCATTGAGATATCACATCTCATGCTATAGGAAGGGTCTCAGGATTGGAATGTGAAGGATTTGGATATCACATCTCATGCTAAAGGAAGGGTCTCAGGATTGGTAGAAGCATTGAGATATCACGTCTCTGCTATCGGAGGGGTCTCAGGATTGGATTGGGAAGGAGTTGGATATCCCTTCTCATGCTATAGGAAGGGTCTCAGGATTTGAATGGCAAGGAGTTGGATATCACATCTCATGCCATAGGAAGGGTCTCAGGTTTGGTATAAGCATTGAGATATCACATCTCTGCTATCGGAAGGGTCTCAGGATTGGAATGGGAAGGAGTTGGATATTCCCATCTCATGTTATAGGAAGGGTCTCAGGTTTGGTATTAGAAGCATTGAGATATCACATCTCATGCTATAGGAAGGGTCTCAGGATTGGAATGGGAAGGACTTGGATATCACATCTCATGCTATAGGGAGGGTCTCAAGTTTGATATTAAAAGCTTTGAGATATCACATCTCATGATATCGGAAGGGTCTCAGGATTGGAATGGGAAGGAGTTGGATATCACATCTCATGATAAAGGAAGGGTCTAAGGTTTGGAAGGGGAAGGATTTGGATATCACATCTCATGTTATATTACGGGTCTCAGGTTTGGTATTAGAAGCATTGAGATATCAAGTCTCAGAGTATAGGAAGGGTCTCAGAATTGGAATGGGAAGGAGTTGGATATCACATCTCAAGCTATAGGAAGGGTCTCAGGATTGGAATGGGAAGGACTTGGATATCACATCTCATGCTATAGGAAGGCTCTCAGGTTTGGAAGGGGAAAGAGTTGGATATCACATTTCATGTTAGAGGTAGGATCTCAGGTTTGGTATTAGAGGCATTGAGATATCACATCTCACGCTATCAGAAGGGTCTCAGGAATGGAATGGGAAGGAGTTGGATATCACATCTCATGCTAAAGGGAGGGTCTCAGGTTTGGATGGGGAAGGATTTGGATATCACATCTCATGTTATAGGAAGGATCTCAGGTTTGGTATTAGAACCATTGAGATATCACATCTCATGCTATCAGAAGGGTCTCAGGATTGGAATGGGAAGGAGTTGGATATCACATCTCATGCTAAAGGGAGGGTCTCAGGTTTGGAAGGGGAAGGATTTGGATATCACATCTCATGTTATCGGAAGGATCTCACGTTTGGTATTAGAAGTATTGAGATATCATATCTCATGCTATAGGAAGGGTCTCAGGATTGGAATGGGAAGGACTTAGATATCACATATCATGCTATAGGGAGGGTCTCAGTTTTGATATTAGAAGCATTGAGATATCACATCTCATGCTATCGGAAGTGTCTCAGGATTGGAATGGGAAGTAGCTGGATATCACATCTCATGCTAAAGGAAGGGTCTCAGGTTTGGAACGGGAAGGATTTGGATATCACATCTCATGTTATAGGAAGGGTCTCAGGTTTGGTATAAGCATTGAGATATCACATCTTTGCTATCGGAAGTGTCTCAGGATTGGAATGGGAAGGAGTTGGATATCCCATCTCATGATATAGGACGGGTCTCAGGTTTGTTATTAGAATCATTGAGATATCATATTGCATGCTGTAGGAAGGGTCTAAGGGTTGGAATGGGAAGGACTTGGATATCACATCTCATGCTATAGATAGGCTCTTAGGTTTGGAAAGGGAAGGAGTTGGATATCACATTTCATGTTAGAGGAAGGATCTCAGGTTTGGTATTAGAAGCATTGAGATATCACATCTCATGCTATAGGAAGGGTCTCAGGATTGGAATGGGAAGGAGTTGGATATCACATCTCATCCAATAGGAAGGGTCTCAGGTTTGGAATGGGAAGGAATTGGATATCACATCTCATGTTATAGGAAGGATCTCAGGTTTGGTATTAGAAGCATTGAGATATCACATCTCATGCTATAGGAAGGGTCTCAGGATTGGATTGGGAAGGAGTTGGATATCCCTTCTCATGCTATAGGAAGGGTCTCAGGATTTGAATGGCAAGGAGTTGGATATCACATCTCATGCCATAGGAAGGGTCTCAGGTTTGGTATAAGCATTGAGATATCACATCTCTGCTATCGGAAGGGTCTCAGGATTGGAATGGGAAGGAGTTGGATATTCCCATCTCATGTTATAGGAAGGGTCTCAGGTTTGGTATTAGAAGCATTGAGATATCACATCTCATGCTATAGGAAGGGTCTCAGGATTGGAATGGGAAGGACTTGGATATCACATCTCATGCTATAGGGAGGGTCTCAAGTTTGATATTAGAAGCTTTGAGATATCACATCTCATGATATCGGAAGGGTCTCAGGATTGGAATGGGAAGGAGTTGGATATCACATCTCATGATAAAGGAAGGGTCTAAGGTTTGGAAGGGGAAGGATTTGGATATCACATCTCATGTTATATTACGGGTCTCAGGTTTGGTATTAGAAGCATTGAGATATCAAGTCTCAGAGTATAGGAAGGGTCTCAGAATTGGAATGGGAAGGAGTTGGATATCACATCTCAAGCTATAGGAGTTGGATATCACATCTCAAGCTATAGGAAGGGTCTCAGGATTGGAATGGGAAGGACTTGGATATCACATCTCATGCTATAGATAGGCTCTTAGGTTTGGAAAGGGAAGGAGTTGGATATCACATTTCATGTTAGAGGAAGGATCTCAGGTTTGGTATTAGAAGCATTGAGATATCACATCTCATGCTATAGGAAGGGTCTCAGGATTGGAATGGGAAGGAGTTGGATATCACATCTCATGCTAAAGGGAGGGTCTCAGGTTTGGAAGGGGAAGGATTTGGATATCACATCTCATGTTATAGGAAGGATCTCAAGTTTGGTATTAGAACCATTGAGATATAACATCTCATGCTATCGGAAGGATCTCAGGTTTGGTATTAGAAGCATTGAGATATCACATCTCATGCTATCAGAAGGGTCTCAGGATTGGAATGGGAAGGAGTTGGATATCACATCTCATGCTAAAGGGAGGGTCTCAGGTTTGGAAGGGGAAGGATTTGGATATCACATCTCATGTTATCGGAGGGATCTCACGTTTGGTATTAGAAGTATTGAGATATCATATCTCATGCTATAGGAAGGGTCTCAGGATTGGAATGGGAAGGACTTAGATATCACATATCATGCTATAGGGAGGGTCTCAGTTTTGATATTAGAAGCATTGAGATATCACATCTCATGCTATCGGAAGTGTCTCAGGATTGGAATGGGAAGGAGCTGGATATCACATCTCATGCTAAAGGAAGGGTCTCAGGTTTGGAACGGGAAGGATTTGGATATCACATCTCATGTTATAGGAAGGGTCTCAGGTTTGGTATAAGCATTGAGATATCACATCTCTGCTATCGGAAACGTCTCAGGATTGGAATGGGAAGGAGTTGGATATCCCATCTCATGTTATAGGACGGGTCTCAGGTTTGTTATTAGAATCATTGAGATATCATATTGCATGCTGTAGGAAGGGTCTAAGGGTTGGAATGGGAAGGACTTGGATATCACATCTCATGCTATAGATAGGCTCTTAGGTTTGGAAAGGGAAGGAGTTGGATATCACATTTCATGTTAGAGGAAGGATCTCAGGTTTGGTATTAGAAGCATTGAGATATCACATCTCATGCTATAGGAAGGGTCTCAGGATTGGAATGGGAAGTAGTTGGATATCACATCTCATGCTATAGGAAGTGTCTCAGGTTTGGTATAAGCATTGAGATATCACATCTCATGCTATAGGACGGGTCTCAGGATTGGAATGGAAGGAGTTGGATATCACATCTCATGTTATAGGAAGGATCTCAGGTTTGCTATTAGAAGCATTGAGACATCACATCTCATGCTATAGGAAGGGTCTCAGGGTTGGAATGGGAAGGAGTTGGATATCACATCTCATCCAATAGGAAGGGTCTCAGGTTTGGAATGGGAAGGAATTGGATATCACATCTCATGTTATAGGAAGGATCTCAGGTTTGCTATTAGAAGCATTGAGATATCACATCTCGTGCTATAGGAAGGGTCTCAGGATTGGAATGTGAAGGATTTGGATATCACATCTCATGCTAAAGGAAGGGTCTCAGGTTTGGTAGAAGCATTGAGATATCACGTCTCTGCTATCGGAAGGGTCTCAGGATTGGATTGGGAAGGAGTTGGATATCCCTTCTCATGCTATAGGAAGGGTCTCAGGATTTGAATGGCAAGGAGTTGGATATCACATCTCATGCCATAGGAAGGGTCTCAGGTTTGGTATAAGCATTGAGATATCACATCTCTGCTATCGGAAGGGTCTCAGGATTGGATTGGGAAGGAGTTGGATATCCCTTCTCATGCTATAGGAAGTGTCTCAGGTTTGAATGGGAAGGAGTTGGATATCACATCTCATGTTATAGGAAGGATCTCAGGTTTGGTATTAGAAGCATTGAGACATCACATCTCATGCTATAGGAAGGGTCTCAGGTTGGAATGGGAAGGAGTTGGATATCACATTTCATGTTATAGGAAGGGTCTCAGGATTGGAATGGGAAGGACTTGGATATCATATCTCATGCTATAGGACAGGTCTCAGGTTTGTTATTAGAATCATTGAGATATCATATTGCATGCTGTAGGAAGGGTCTAAGGATTGGAACGGGAAGGACTTGGATATCACATCTCATGCTATAGATAGGCTCTTAGGTTTGGAAAGGGAAGGAGTTGGATATCACATTTCATGTTAGAGGAAGGATCTCAGGTTTGGTATTAGAAGCATTGAGATATCACATCTCATGCTATAGGAAGGGTCTCAGGATTGGAATGGGAAGTAGTTGGATATCACATCTCATGCTATAGGAAGGGTCTCAGGTTTGGTATAAGCATTGAGATATCACATCTCATGCTATAGGACGGGTCCCAGGATTGGAATGGAAGGAGTTGGATATCACATCTCATGTTATAGGAAGGATCTCAGGTTTGGTATTAGAAGCATTGAGACATCACATCTCATGCTATAGGAAGGGTCTCAGGGTTGGAATGGGAAGGAGTTGGATATCACATCTCATCCAATAGGAAGGGTCTCAGGTTTGGAATGGGAAGGAATTGGATATCACATCTCATGTTATAGGAAGGATCTCAGGTTTGGTATTAGAAGCATTGAGATATCACATCTCATGCTATAGGAAGGGTCTCAGGATTGGAATGTGAAGGATTTGGATATCACATCTCATGCTAAAGGAAGGGTCTCAGGATTGGTAGAAGCATTGAGATATCACGTCTCTGCTATCGGAGGGGTCTCAGGATTGGATTGGGAAGGAGTTGGATATCCCTTCTCATGCTATAGGAAGGGTCTCAGGATTTGAATGGCAAGGAGTTGGATATCACATCTCATGCCATAGGAAGGGTCTCAGGTTTGGTATAAGCATTGAGATATCACATCTCTGCTATCGGAAGGGTCTCAGGATTGGAATGGGAAGGAGTTGGATATTCCCATCTCATGTTATAGGAAGGGTCTCAGGTTTGGTATTAGAAGCATTGAGATATCACATCTCATGCTATAGGAAGGGTCTCAGGATTGGAATGGGAAGGACTTGGATATCACATCTCATGCTATAGGGAGGGTCTCAAGTTTGATATTAGAAGCTTTGAGATATCACATCTCATGATATCGGAAGGGTCTCAGGATTGGAATGGGAAGGAGTTGGATATCACATCTCATGATAAAGGAAGGGTCTAAGGTTTGGAAGGGGAAGGATTTGGATATCACATCTCATGTTATATTACGGGTCTCAGGTTTGGTATTAGAAGCATTGAGATATCAAGTCTCAGAGTATAGGAAGGGTCTCAGAATTGGAATGGGAAGGAGTTGGATATCACATCTCAAGCTATAGGAAGGGTCTCAGGATTGGAATGGGAAGGACTTGGATATCACATCTCATGCTATAGATAGGCTCTTAGGTTTGGAAAGGGAAGGAGTTGGATATCACATTTCATGTTAGAGGAAGGATCTCAGGTTTGGTATTAGAAGCATTGAGATATCACATCTCATGCTATAGGAAGGGTCTCAGGATTGGAATGGGAAGGAGTTGGATATCACATCTCATGCTAAAGGGAGGGTCTCAGGTTTGGAAGGGGAAGGATTTGGATATCACATCTCATGTTATAGGAAGGATCTCAAGTTTGGTATTAGAACCATTGAGATATCACATCTCATGCTATCGGAAGGATCTCAGGTTTGGTATTAGAAGCATTGAGATATCACATCTCATGCTATCAGAAGGGTCTCAGGATTGGAATGGGAAGGAGTTGGATATCACATCTCATGCTAAAGGGAGGGTCTCAGGTTTGGAAGGGGAAGGATTTGGATATCACATCTCATGTTATCGGAAGGATCTCACGTTTGGTATTAGAAGTATTGAGATATCATATCTCATGCTATAGGAAGGGTCTCAGGATTGGAATGGGAAGGACTTAGATATCACATATCATGCTATAGGGAGGGTCTCAGTTTTGATATTAGAAGCATTGAGATATCACATCTCATGCTATCGGAAGTGTCTCAGGATTGGAATGGGAAGGAGCTGGATATCACATCTCATGCTAAAGGAAGGGTCTCAGGTTTGGAACGGGAAGGATTTGGATATCACATCTCATGTTATAGGAAGGGTCTCAGGTTTGGTATAAGCATTGAGATATCACATCTCTGCTATCGGAAACGTCTCAGGATTGGAATGGGAAGGAGTTGGATATCCCATCTCATGTTATAGGACGGGTCTCAGGTTTGTTATTAGAATCATTGAGATATCATATTGCATGCTGTAGGAAGGGTCTAAGGGTTGGAATGGGAAGGACTTGGATATCACATCTCATGCTATAGATAGGCTCTTAGGTTTGGAAAGGGAAGGAGTTGGATATCACATTTCATGTTAGAGGAAGGATCTCAGGTTTGGTATTAGAAGCATTGAGATATCACATCTCATGCTATAGGAAGGGTCTCAGGATTGGAATGGGAAGTAGTTGGATATCACATCTCATGCTATAGGAAGTGTCTCAGGTTTGGTATAAGCATTGAGATATCACATCTCATGCTATAGGACGGGTCTCAGGATTGGAATGGAAGGAGTTGGATATCACATCTCATGTTATAGGAAGGATCTCAGGTTTGCTATTAGAAGCATTGAGACATCACATCTCATGCTATAGGAAGGGTCTCAGGGTTGGAATGGGAAGGAGTTGGATATCACATCTCATCCAATAGGAAGGGTCTCAGGTTTGGAATGGGAAGGAATTGGATATCACATCTCATGTTATAGGAAGGATCTCAGGTTTGGTATTAGAAGCATTGAGATATCACATCTCGTGCTATAGGAAGGGTCTCAGGATTGGAATGTGAAGGATTTGGATATCACATCTCATGCTAAAGGAAGGGTCTCAGGTTTGGTAGAAGCATTGAGATATCACGTCTCTGCTATCGGAAGGGTCTCAGGATTGGATTGGGAAGGAGTTGGATATCCCTTCTCATGCTATAGGAAGGGTCTCAGGATTTGAATGGCAAGGAGTTGGATATCACATCTCATGCCATAGGAAGGGTCTCAGGTTTGGTATAAGCATTGAGATATCACATCTCTGCTATCGGAAGGGTCTCAGGATTGGATTGGGAAGGAGTTGGATATCCCTTCTCATGCTATAGGAAGTGTCTCAGGTTGGAATGGGAAGGAGTTGGATATCACATCTCATGTTATAGGAAGGGTCTCAGGATTGGAATGGGAAGGATTTGGATATCACATCTCTTGCTATAGGAAGGGTCTCAGGATTGGAATGGGTAGGAGTTGGATATTACTTTCTTGCTATAGGAAGGGTCTCATGTTTGGAATGGGAATGAGTTGGATATCACATATGCTATAGTTAGTGTCTCAGGTTTGGAACGGGAAGGAGTTGGATATCACATCTCATGTTATAGGAAGGGTCTCAGGTTTGTTATAAGCATTGAGATATCACATCTCTGCTATCGGAAGCGGCTCAGGATTGGAATGGGAAGGAGTTGGATATCCCATCTCATGTTATAGTAAGAGTCTCTGGTTTGGTATTAGAATCATTGAGATATCACATCGCATGCTGTAGGAAGGGTCTAAGGATTGGAATGGGATGGACTTGGATATCACATCTCATGTTATAGGAAGGGTCTCAGGTTTGGTATAAGCATTGAGATATCACATCTCTGCTATCGGAAGCGGCTCAGGATTGGAATGGGAAGGAGTTGGATATCCCATCTCATGTTATAGTAAGAGTCTCTGGTTTGGTATTAGAATCATTGAGATATCACATTGCATGCTGTAGGAAGGGTCTAAGGATTGGAATGGGATGGACTTGGATATCACATCTCATGCTATAGGAAGGGTCTCAGATTTGGTATAAGCATTGAGATATCACATCTCATGCTAAAGGAAGGGTCTCAGGATTGTAGGCTCTCAGGTTTGGTATAAGCATTGAGATATCACATCTCATGCTATAGGAAGGGTCTCAGGATTGGAATGGGAAGGATTTGGATATCACATCTCATGCTATAGGAAGGGTCTCAGATTTGGTATAAGCATTGAGATATCACATCTCATGCTAAAGGAAGGGTCTCAGGATTGGAATGGGAAGGAGTTGTATATGACATCTCAGGCCATAGGAAGGGTCTCAGGTTTGGTATAAGCATTGAGATATCACATCTCTGCTATCGGAAGGGTCTCAGGATTGGAATGGGAAGGAGTTGGATATCCCATCTCATGTTATAGGAAGGGTCTCAGGTTTGGTATTAGAAGTATAGAGATATCACATCTCATGCTATAGGAAGGGTCTCAGGATTGGAATGGGAAGGACTTGGATGTCACATCTCATGCTATAGGGAGGGTCTCAAGTTTGATATTAGAAGCATTGAGATAACAAATCTCATGATATCGGAAGGGTCTCAGGATTGGAATGGGAAGGAGTTGGATACCACATCTCATGATAAAGGAAGGGTCTAAGGTTTGGAAGGGGAAGGATTTGGATATCACATCTCATGTTATAGGACGGGTCTCAGGTTTGGTATTAGAAGCATTGAGATATCAAGTCTCATGGTATAAGAAGGGTCTCAGAATTGGAATGGGAAGGAGTTGGATATCACACCTCAAGCTATAGGAAGGGTCTCAGGATTGGAATGGGAAGGAGTTTGATATCACAACTCATGCCATAGTATGGGTCTCAGGTTTGGTAGAAGCATTGGGACATCACATCTCATGCTATCGGAAGGGTATCAGTATTGGATTTGGAAGAAGTTGGATATCCCATCTCATGCTATAGGAAGGGTCTCAGGTTGGAATGGGAAGGAGTTGGCTATCACATTTCATGTTATAGGAAGGGTCTCAGGATTGGAATGGGAAGGACTTGGATATCATATCTCATGCTATAGGACGGGTCTCAGGTTTGTTATTAGAATCATTGAGATATCATATTGCATGCTGTAGGAAGGGTCTAAGGTTTGGAAAGGGAAGGAGTTGGATATCACATTTCATGTTAGAGGAAGGATCTCAGGTTTGGTATTAGAAGCATTGAGATATCACATATCATGCTATAGGAAGGGTCTCAGGATTGGAATGGGAAGTAGTTGGATATCACATCTCATGCTATAGGAAGGGTCTCAGGTTTGGTATAAGCATTGAGATATCACATCTCATGCTATAGGACGGGTCTCAGGATTGGAATGGAAGGAGTTGGATATCACATCTCATGTTATAGGAAGGATCTCAGGTTTGGTATTAGAAGCATTGAGACATCACATCTCATGCTATAGGAAGGGTCTCAGGGTTGGAATGGGAAGGAGTTGGATATCGCATCTCATCCAATAGGAAGGGTCTCAGGTTTGGAATGGGAAGGAATTGGATATCAAATCTCATGTTATAGGAAGGATCTCAGGTTTGGTATTAGAAGCATTGAGATATCACATCTCATGCTATAGGAAGGGTCTCAGGATTGGAATGTGAAGGATTTGGATATCACATCTCATGCTAAAGGAAGAGTCTCAGGTTTGGTAGAAGCATTGAGATATCAGATCTCTGCTATCGGAAGGGTCTCAGGATTGGATTGGGAAGGAGTTGGACATCCCTTCTCATGCTATAGGAAGGGTCTCAGGATTTGAATGGGAAGGAGTTGGATATCACATCTCATGTTATAGGAAGGGTCTCAGGATTGGAATGGGAAGGATTTGGATATTACTTTCTTGCTATAGGAAGGGTCTCATGTTTGGAATGGGAAGGAGTTGGATATCACATATGCTATAGTTAGTGTCTCAGGTTTGGAACGGGAAGGAGTTGGATATCACATCTCATGTTATAGGAAGGGTCTCATGTTTGGTATAAGCATTGAGATATCACATCTCTGCTATCGGAAGCGGCTCAGGATTGGAATGGGAAGGAGTTGGATATCCCATCTCATGTTATAGTAAGAGTCTCTGGTTTGGTATTAGAATCATTGAGATATCACATCGCATGCTGTAGGAAGGGTCTAAGGATTGGAATGGGATGGACTTGGATATCACATCTCATGCTATAGGTAGGCTCTCAGGTTTGATATAAGCATTGAGATATCACATCTCATGCTATAGGAAGGGTCTCAGGATTGGAATGGGAAGGATTTGGATATCACATCTCATGCTATAGGAAGGGTCTCAGATTTGGTATAAGCATTGAGATATCACATCTCATGCTAAAGGAAGGGTCTCAGGATTGGAATGGGAAGGAGTTGTATATGACATCTCAGGCCATAGGAAGGGTCTCATGTTTGGTATAAGCATTGAGATATCACATCTCTGCTATCGGAAGGGTCTCAGGATTGGAATGGGAAGGAGTTGGATATCCCATCTCATGTTATAGGAAGGGTCTCAGGTTTGGTATTAGAAGCATAGAGATATCACATCTCATGCTATAGGAAGGGTCTCAGGGTTGGAATGGGAAGGACTTGGATGTCACATCTCATGCTATAGGGAGGGTCTCAAGTTTGATATTAGAAGCATTGAGTTAACAAATCTCATGATATCGGAAGGGTCTCAGGATTGGAATGGGAAGGAGTTGGATACCACATCTCATGATAAAGGAAGGGTCTAAGGTTTGGAAGGGGAAGGATTTGGATATCACATCTCATGTTATAGGACGGGTCTCAGGTTTGGTATTAGAAGCATTGAGATATCAAGTCTCATGGTATAAGAAGGGTCTCAGAATTGGAATGGGAAGGAGTTGGATATCACACCTCAAGCTATAGGAAGGGTCTCAGGATTGGAATGGGAAGGAGTTTGATATCACATCTCATGCCATAGTATGGGTCTCAGGTTTGGTAGAAGCATTGGGATATCACATCTCATGCTATCGGAAGGGTATCAGTATTGGATTTGGAAGAAGTTGGATATCCCATCTCATGCTATAGGAAGGGTCTCAGGTTGGAATGGGAAGGAGTTGGATATCACATTTCATGTTATAGGAAGGGTCTCAGGATAGGAATGGGAAGGACTTGGATATCATATCTCATGCTATAGGACAGGTCTCAGGTTTGTTATTAGAATCATTGAGATATCATATTGCATGCTGTAGGAAGGGTCTAAGGATTGGAACGGGAAGGACTTGGATATCACATCTCATGCTATAGATAGGCTCTTAGGTTTGGAAAGGGAAGGAGTTGGATATCACATTTCATGTTAGAGGAAGGATCTCAGGTTTGGTATTAGAAGCATTGAGATATCACATCTCATGCTATAGGAAGGGTCTCAGGATTGGAATGGGAAGTAGTTGGATATCACATCTCATGCTATAGGAAGGGTCTCAGGTTTGGTATAAGCATTGAGATATCACATCTCATGCTATAGGACGGGTCTCAGGATTGGAATGGAAGGAGTTGGATATCACATCTCATGTTATAGGAAGGATCTCAGGTTTGGTATTAGAAGCATTGAGACATCACATCTCATGCTATAGGAAGGGTCTCAGGGTTGGAATGGGAAGGAGTTGGATATCACATCTCATCCAATAGGAAGGGTCTCAGGTTTGGAATGGGAAGGAATTGGATATCACATCTCATGTTATAGGAAGGATCTCAGGTTTGGTATTAGAAGCATTGAGATATCACATCTCATGCTATAGGAAGGGTCTCAGGATTGGAATGTGAAGGATTTGGATATCACATCTCATGCTAAAGGAAGGGTCTCAGGATTGGTAGAAGCATTGAGATATCACGTCTCTGCTATCGGAGGGGTCTCAGGATTGGATTGGGAAGGAGTTGGATATCCCTTCTCATGCTATAGGAAGGGTCTCAGGATTTGAATGGCAAGGAGTTGGATATCACATCTCATGTTATAGGAAGGGTCTCAGGTTTGGTATTAGAAGCATTGAGATATCACATCTCATGCTATAGGAAGGGTCTCAGGATTGGAATGGGAAGGACTTGGATATCACATCTCATGCTATAGGGAGGGTCTCAAGTTTGATATTAGAAGCTTTGAGATATCACATCTCATGATATCGGAAGGGTCTCAGGATTGGAATGGGAAGGAGTTGGATATCACATCTCATGATAAAGGAAGGGTCTAAGGTTTGGAAGGGGAAGGATTTGGATATCACATCTCATGTTATATTACGGGTCTCAGGTTTGGTATTAGAAGCATTGAGATATCAAGTCTCAGAGTATAGGAAGGGTCTCAGAATTGGAATGGGAAGGAGTTGGATATCACATCTCAAGCTATAGGAAGGGTCTCAGGATTGGAATGGGAAGGACTTGGATATCACATCTCATGCTATAGGAAGGCTCTCAGGTTTGGAAGGGGAAAGAGTTGGATATCACATTTCATGTTAGAGGTAGGATCTCAGGTCTGGTATTAGAGGCATTGAGATATCACATCTCATGCTATCAGAAGGGTCTCAGGAATGGAATGGGAAGGAGTTGGATATCACATCTCATGCTAAAGGGAGGGTCTCAGGTTTGGAAGGGGAAGGATTTGGATATCACATCTCATGTTATAGGAAGGATCTCAGGTTTGGTATTAGAACCATTGAGATATCACATCTCATGCTATCAGAAGGGTCTCAGGATTGGAATGGGAAGGAGTTGGATATCACATCTCATGCTAAAGGGAGGGTCTCAGGTTTGGAAGGGGAAGGATTTGGATATCACATCTCATGTTATCGGAAGGATCTCACGTTTGGTATTAGAAGTATTGAGATATCATATCTCATGCTATAGGAAGGGTCTCAGGATTGGAATGGGAAGGACTTAGATATCACATATCATGCTATAGGGTTGGTCTCAGTTTTGATATTAGAAGCATTGAGATATCACATCTCATGCTATCGGAAGTGTCTCAGGATTGGAATGGGAAGTAGCTGGATATCACATCTCATGCTAAAGGAAGGGTCTCAGGTTTGGAACGGGAAGGATTTGGATATCACATCTCATGTTATAGGAAGGGTCTCAGGTTTGGTATAAGCATTGAGATATCACATCTCTGCTATCGGAAGTGTCTCAGGATTGGAATGGGAAGGAGTTGGATATCCCATCTCATGTTATAGGACGGGTCTCAGGTTTGTTATTAGAATCATTGAGATATCATATTGCATGCTGTAGGAAGGGTCTAAGGGTTGGAATGGGAAGGACTTGGATATCACATCTCATGCTATAGATAGGCTCTTAGGTTTGGAAAGGGAAGGAGTTGGATATCACATTTCATGTTAGAGGAAGGATCTCAGGTTTGGTATTAGAAGCATTGAGATATCACATCTCATGCTATAGGAAGGGTCTCAGGATTGGAATGGGAAGGAGTTGGATATCACATCTCATGCTAATGGGAGGGTCTCAGGTTTGGAAGGGGAAGGATTTGGATATCACATCTCATGTTATAGGAAGGATCTCAGGTTTGGTATTAGAACCATTGAGATATCACATCTCATGCTATCGGAAGGATCTCAGGTTTGGTATTAGAAGCATTGAGATATCACATCTCATGCTATCAGAAGGGTCTCAGGATTGGAATGGGAAGGAGTTGGATATCACATCTCATGCTAAAGGGAGGGTCTCAGGTTTGGAAGGGGAAGGATTTGGATATCACATCTCATGTTATCGGAAGGATCTCACGTTTGGTATTAGAAGTATTGAGATATCATATCTCATGCTATAGGAAGGGTCTCAGGATTGGAATGGGAAGGACTTAGATATCACATATCATGCTATAGGGAGGGTCTCAGTTTTGATATTAGAAGCATTGAGATATCACATCTCATGCTATTGGAAGTGTCTCAGGATTGGAATGGGAAGGAGCTGGATATCACATCTCATGCTAAAGGAAGGGTCTCAGGTTTGGAACGGGAAGGATTTGGATATCACATCTCATGTTATAGGAAGGGTCTCAGGTTTGGTATAAGCATTGAGATATCACATCTCTGCTATCGGAAGTGTCTCAGGATTGGAATGGGAAGGAGTTGGATATCCCATCTCATGTTATAGGACGGGTCTCAGGTTTGTTATTAGAATCATTGAGATATCATATTGCATGCTGTAGGAAGGGTCTAAGGGTTGGAATGGGAAGGACTTGGATATCACATCTCATGCTATAGATAGGCTCTTAGGTTTGGAAAGGGAAGGAGTTGGATATCACATTTCATGTTAGAGGAAGGATCTCAGGTTTGGTATTAGAAGCATTGAGACATCACATCTCATGCTATAGGAAGGGTCTCAGGATTGGAATGGGAAGTAGTTGGATATCACATCTCATGCTATAGGAAGTGTCTCAGGTTTGGTATAAGCATTGAGATATCACATCTCATGCTATAGGACGGGTCTCAGGATTGGAATGGAAGGAGTTGGATATCACATCTCATGTTATAGGAAGGATCTCAGGTTTGGTATTAGAAGCATTGAGACATCACATCTCATGCTATAGGAAGGGTCTCAGGGTTGGAATGGGAAGGAGTTGGATATCACATCTCATCCAATAGGAAGGGTCTCAGGTTTGGAATGGGAAGGAATTGGATATCACATCTCATGTTATAGGAAGGATCTCAGGGTTGGTATTAGAAGCATTGAGATAGCACATCTCATGCTATAGGAAGGGTCTCAGGATTGGAATGTGAAGGATTTGGATATCACATCTCATGCTAAAGGAAGGGTCTCAGGTTTGGTAGAAGCATTGAGATATCACGTCTCTGCTATCGGAAGGGTCTCAGGATTGGATTGGGAAGGAGTTGGATATCCCTTCTCATGCTATAGGAAGGGTCTCAGGATTTGAATGGCAAGGAGTTGGATATCACATCTCATGCCATAGGAAGGGTCTCAGGTTTGGTATAAGCATTGAGATATCACATCTCTGCTATCGGAAGGGTCTCAGGATTGGATTGGGAAGGAGTTGGATATCCCTTCTCATGCTATAGGAAGTGTCTCAGGTTTGAATGGGAAGGAGTTGGATATCACATCTCATGTTATAGGAAGGGTCTCAGGATTGGAATGGGAAGGATTTGGATATCACATCTCTTGCTATAGGAAGGGTCTCAGGATTGGAATGGGTAGGAGTTGGATATTACTTTCTTGCTATAGGAAGGGTCTCATGTTTGGAATGGGAATGAGTTGGATATCACATATGCTATAGTTAGTGTCTCAGGTTTGGAACGGGAAGGAGTTGGATATCACATCTCATGTTATAGGAAGGGTCTCAGGTTTGTTATAAGCATTGAGATATCACATCTCTGCTATCGGAAGCGGCTCAGGATTGGAATGGGAAGGAGTTGGATATCCCATCTCATGTTATAGTAAGAGTCTCTGGTTTGGTATTAGAATCATTGAGATATCACATCGCATGCTGTAGGAAGGGTCTAAGGATTGGAATGGGATGGACTTGGATATCACATCTCATGCTATAGGTAGGCTCTCAGGTTTGATATAAGCATTGAGATATCACATCTCATGCTATAGGAAGGGTCTCAGATTTGGTATAAGCATTGAGATATCACATCTCATGCTAAAGGAAGGGTCTCAGGATTGGAATGGGAAGGAGTTGTATATGACATCTCAGGCCATAGAAAGGGTCTCATGTTTGGTATAAGCATTGAGTTATCACATCTCTGCTATCGGAAGGGTCTCAGGATTGGAATGGGAAGGAGTTGGATATCCCATCTCATGTTATAGGAAGGGTCTCAGGTTTGGTATTAGAAGCATAGAGATATCACATCTCATGCTGTAGGAAGGGTCTCAGGATTGGAATGGGAAGGACTTGGATGTCACATCTCATGCTATAGGGAGGGTCTCAAGTTTGATATTAGAAGCATTGAGATAACAAATCTCATGATACCGGAAGGGTCTCAGGATTGGAATGGGAAGGAGTTGGATACCACATCTCATGATAAAGGAAGGGTCTAAGGTTTGGAAGGGGAAGGATTTGGATATCACATCTCATGTTATAGGACGGGTCTCAGGTTTGGTATTAGAAGCATTGAGATATCAAGTCTCATGGTATAAGAAGGGTCTCAGAATTGGAATGGGAAGGAGTTGGATATCACACCTCAAGCTATAGGAAGGGTCTCAGGATTGGAATGGGAAGGAGTTTGATATCACATCTCATGCCATAGTATGGGTCTCAGGTTTGGTAGAAGCATTGGGATATCACATCTCATGCTATCGGAAGGGTATCAGTATTGGATTTGGAAGAAGTTGGATATCCCATCTCATGCTATAGGAAGGGTCTCAGGTTGGAATGGGAAGGAGTTGGATATCACATTTCATGTTATAGGAAGGGTCTCAGGATTGGAATGGGAAGGACTTGGATATCATCTCATGCTATAGGACAGGTCTCAGGTTTGTTATTAGAATCATTGAGATATCATATTGCATGCTGTAGGAAGGGTCTAAGGATTGGAACGGGAAGGACTTGGATATCACATCTCATGCTATAGATAGGCTCTTAGGTTTGGAAAGGGAAGGAGTTGGATATCACATTTCATGTTAGAGGAAGGATCTCAGGTTTGGTATTAGAAGCATTGAGATATCACATCTCATGCTATAGGAAGGGTCTCAGGATTGGGATGGGAAGTAGTTGGATATCACATCTCATGCTATAGGAAGGGTCTCAGGTTTGGTATAAGCATTGAGATATCACATCTCATGCTATAGGACGGGTCTCAGGATTGGAATGGAAGGAGTTGGATATCACATCTCATGTTATAGGAAGGATCTCAGGTTTGGTATTAGAAGCATTGAGACATCACATCTCATGCTATAGGAAGGGTCTCAGGGTTGGAATGGGAAGGACTTGGATATCACATCTCATCCAATAGGAAGGGTCTCAGGTTTGGAATGGGAAGGAATTGGATATCACATCTCATGTTATAGGAAGGATCTCAGGTTTGGTATTAGAAGCATTGAGATATCACATCTCATGCTATAGGAAGGGTCTCAGGATTGGAATGTGAAGGATTTGGATATCACATCTCATGCTAAAGGAAGGGTCTCAGGATTGGTAGAAGCATTGAGATATCACGTCTCTGCTATCGGAAGGGTCTCAGGATTGGAATGGGAAGGAGTTGGATATTCCCATCTCATGTTATAGGAAGGGTCTCAGGTTTGGTATTAGAAGCATTGAGATATCACATCTCATGCTATAGGAAGGGTCTCAGGATTGGAATGGGAAGGACTTGGATATCACATCTCATGCTATAGGGAGGGTCTCAAGTTTGATATTAGAAGCTTTGAGATATCACATCTCATGATATCGGAAGGGTCTCAGGATTGGAATGGGAAGGAGTTGGATATCACATCTCATGATAAAGGAAGGGTCTAAGGTTTGGAAGGGGAAGGATTTGGATATCACATCTCATGTTATATTACGGGTCTCAGGTTTGGTATTAGAAGCATTGAGATATCAAGTCTCAGAGTATAGGAAGGGTCTCAGAATTGGAATGGGAAGGAGTTGGATATCACATCTCAAGCTATAGGAAGGGTCTCAGGATTGGAATGGGAAGGACTTGGATATCACATCTCATGCTATAGATAGGCTCTTAGGTTTGGAAAGGGAAGGAGTTGGATATCACATTTCATGTTAGAGGAAGGATCTCAGGTTTGGTATTAGAAGCATTGAGATATCACATCTCATGCTATAGGAAGGGTCCCAGGATTGGAATGGGAAGGAGTTGGATATCACATCTCATGCTAAAGGGAGGGTCTCAGGTTTGGAAGGGGAAGGATTTGGATATCACATCTCATGTTATAGGAAGGATCTCAAGTTTGGTATTAGAACCATTGAGATATCACATCTCATGCTATCGGAAGGATCTCAGGTTTGGTATTAGAAGCATTGAGATATCACATCTCATGCTATCAGAAGGGTCTCAGGATTGGAATGGGAAGGAGTTGGATATCACATCTCATGCTAAAGGGAGGGTCTCAGGTTTGGAAGGGGAAGGATTTGGATATCACATCTCATGTTATCGGAAGGATCTCACGTTTGGTATTAGAAGTATTGAGATATCATATCCCATGCTATAGGAAGGGTCTCAGGATTGGAATGGGAAGGACTTAGATATCACATATCATGCTATAGGGAGGGTCTCAGTTTTGATATTAGAAGCATTGAGATATCACATCTCATGCTATCGGAAGTGTCTCAGGATTGGAATGGGAAGGAGCTGGATATCACATCTCATGCTAAAGGAAGGGTCTCAGGTTTGGAACGGGAAGGATTTGGATATCACATCTCATGTTATAGGAAGGGTCTCAGGTTTGGTATAAGCATTGAGATATCACATCTCTGCTATCGGAAACGTCTCAGGATTGGAATGGGAAGGAGTTGGATATCCCATCTCATGTTATAGGACGGGTCTCAGGTTTGTTATTAGAATCATTGAGATATCATATTGCATGCTGTAGGAAGGGTCTAAGGGTTGGAATGGGAAGGACTTGGATATCACATCTCATGCTATAGATATGCTCTTAGGTTTGGAAAGGGAAGGAGTTGGATATCACATTTCATGTTAGAGGAAGGATCTCAGGTTTGGTATTAGAAGCATTGAGATATCACATCTCATGCTATAGGAAGGGTCTCAGGATTGGAATGGGAAGTAGTTGGATATCACATCTCATGCTATAGGAAGTGTCTCAGGTTTGGTATAAGCATTGAGATATCACATCTCATGCTATAGGACGGGTCTCAGGATTGGAATGGAAGGAGTTGGATATCACATCTCATGTTATAGGAAGGATCTCAGGTTTGCTATTAGCAGCATTGAGACATCACATCTCATGCTATAGGAAGGGTCTCAGGGTTGGAATGGGAAGGAGTTGGATATCACATCTCATCCAATAGGAAGGGTCTCAGGTTTGGAATGGGAAGGAATTGGATATCACATCTCATGTTATAGGAAGGATCTCAGGTTTGGTATTAGAAGCATTGAGATATCACATCTCATGCTATAGGAAGGGTCTCAGGATTGGAATGTGAAGGATTTGGATATCACATCTCATGCTAAAGGAAGGGTCTCAGGTTTGGTAGAAGCATTGAGATATCACGTCTCTGCTATCGGAAGGGTCTCAGGATTGGATTGGGAAGGAGTTGGATATCCCTTCTCATGCTATAGGAAGGGTCTCAGGATTTGAATGGCAAGGAGTTGGATATCACATCTCATGCCATAGGAAGGGTCTCAGGTTTGGTATAAGCATTGAGATATCACATCTCTGCTATCGGAAGGGTCTCAGGATTGGATTGGGAAGGAGTTGGATATCCCTTCTCATGCTATAGGAAGTGTCTCAGGTTGGAATGGGAAGGAGTTGGATATCACATCTCATGTTATAGGAAGGGTCTCAGGATTGGAATGGGAAGGATTTGGATATCACATCTCTTGCTATAGGAAGGGTCTCAGGATTGGAATGGGTAGGAGTTGGATATTACTTTCTTGCTATAGGAAGGGTCTCATGTTTGGAATGGGAATGAGTTGGATATCACATATGCTATAGTTAGTGTCTCAGGTTTGGAACGGGAAGGAGTTGGATATCACATCTCATGTTATAGGAAGGGTCTCAGGTTTGTTATAAGCATTGAGATATCACATCTCTGCTATCGGAAGCGGCTCAGGATTGGAATGGGAAGGAGTTGGATATCCCATCTCATGTTATAGTAAGAGTCTCTGGTTTGGTATTAGAATCATTGAGATATCACATCGCATGCTGTAGGAAGGGTCTAAGGATTGGAATGGGATGGACTTGGATATCACATCTCATGCTATAGGTAGGCTCTCAGGTTTGGTATAAGCATTGAGATATGACATCTCATGCTATAGGAAGGGTCTCAGATTTGGTATAAGCATTGAGATATCACATCTCATGCTAAAGGAAGGGTCTCAGGATTGGAATGGGAAGGAGTTGTATATGACATCTCAGGCCATAGGAAGGGTCTCAGGTTTGGTATAAGCATTGAGATATCACATCTCTGCTATCGGAAGGGTCTCAGGATTGGAATGGGAAGGAGTTGGATATCCCATCTCATGTTATAGGAAGGGTCTCAGGTTTGGTATTAGAAGCATAGAGATATCACATCTCATGCTATAGGAAGGGTCTCAGGATTGGAATGGGAAGGACTTGGATGTCACATCTCATGCTATAGGGAGGGTCTCAAGTTTGATATTAGAAGCATTGAGATAACAAATCTCATGATATCGGAAGGGTCTCAGGATTGGAATGGGAAGGAGTTGGATACCACATCTCATGATAAAGGAAGGGTCTAAGGTTTGGAAGGGGAAGGATTTGGATATCACATCTCATGTTATAGGACGGGTCTCAGGTTTGGTATTAGAAGCATTGAGATATCAAGTCTCATGGTATAAGAAGGGTCTCAGAATTGGAATGGGAAGGAGTTGGATATCACACCTCAAGCTATAGGAAGGGTCTCAGGATTGGAATGGGAAGGAGTTTGATATCACATCTCATGCCATAGTATGGGTCTCAGGTTTGGTAGAAGCATTGGGACATCACATCTCATGCTATCGGAAGGGTATCAGTATTGGATTTGGAAGAAGTTGGATATCCCATCTCATGCTATAGGAAGGGTCTCAGGTTGGAATGGGAAGGAGTTGGATATCACATTTCATGTTATAGGAAGGGTCTCAGGATTGGAATGGGAAGGACTTGGATATCATATCTCATGCTATAGGACGGGTCTCAGGTTTGTTATTAGAATCATTGAGATATCATATTGCATGCTGTAGGAAGGGTCTAAGGTTTGGAAAGGGAAGGAGTTGGATATCACATTTCATGTTAGAGGAAGGATCTCAGGTTTGGTATTAGAAGCATTGAGACATCACATCTCATGCTATAGGAAGGGTCTCAGGGTTGGAATGGGAAGGAGTTGGATATCACATCTCATCCAATAGGAAGGGTCTCAGGTTTGGAATGGGAAGGAATTGGATATCACATCTCATGTTATAGGAAGGATCTCAGGGTTGGTATTAGAAGCATTGAGATAGCACATCTCATGCTATAGGAAGGGTCTCAGGATTGGAATGTGAAGGATTTGGATATCACATCTCATGCTAAAGGAAGGGTCTCAGGTTTGGTAGAAGCATTGAGATATCACGTCTCTGCTATCGGAAGGGTCTCAGGATTGGATTGGGAAGGAGTTGGATATCCCTTCTCATGCTATAGGAAGGGTCTCAGGATTTGAATGGCAAGGAGTTGGATATCACATCTCATGCCATAGGAAGGGTCTGAGGTTTGGTATAAGCATTGAGATATCACATCTCTGCTATCGGAAGGGTCTCAGGATTGGATTGGGAAGGAGTTGGATATCCCTTCTCATGCTATAGGAAGTGTCTCAGGTTTGAATGGGAAGGAGTTGGATATCACATCTCATGTTATAGGAAGGGTCTCAGGATTGGAATGGGAAGGATTTGGATATCACATCTCTTGCTATAGGAAGGGTCTCAGGATTGGAATGGGTAGGAGTTGGATATTACTTTCTTGCTATAGGAAGGGTCTCATGTTTGGAATGGGAATGAGTTGGATATCACATATGCTATAGTTAGTGTCTCAGGTTTGGAACGGGAAGGAGTTGGATATCACATCTCATGTTATAGGAAGGGTCTCAGGTTTGTTATAAGCATTGAGATATCACATCTCTGCTATCGGAAGCGGCTCAGGATTGGAATGGAAAGGAGTTGGATATCCCATCTCATGTTATAGTAAGAGTCTCTGGTTTGGTATTAGAATCATTGAGATATCACATCGCATGCTGTAGGAAGGGTCTAAGGATTGGAATGGGATGGACTTGGATATCACATCTCATGCTATAGGTAGGCTCTCAGGTTTGATATAAGCATTGAGATATCACATCTCATGCTATAGGAAGGGTCTCAGGATTGGAATGGGAAGGATTTGGATATCACATCTCATGCTATAGGAAGGGTCTCAGATTTGGTATAAGCATTGAGATATCACATCTCATGCTAAAGGAAGGGTCTCAGGATTGGAATGGGAAGGAGTTGTATATGACATCTCAGGCCATAGAAAGGGTCTCATGTTTGGTATAAGCATTGAGTTATCACATCTCTGCTATCGGAAGGGTCTCAGGATTGGAATGGGAAGGAGTTGGATATCCCATCTCATGTTATAGGAAGGGTCTCAGGTTTGGTATTAGAAGCATAGAGATATCACATCTCATGCTATAGGAAGGGTCTCAGGATTGGAATGGGAAGGACTTGGATGTCACATCTCATGCTATAGGGAGGGTCTCAAGTTTGATATTAGAAGCATTGAGATAACAAATCTCATGATATCGGAAGGGTCTCAGGATTGGAATGGGAAGGAGTTGGATACCACATCTCATGATAAAGGAAGGGTCTAAGGTTTGGAAGGGGAAGGATTTGGATATCACATCTCATGTTATAGGACGGGTCTCAGGTTTGGTATTAGAAGCATTGAGATATCAAGTCTCATGGTATAAGAAGGGTCTCAGAATTGGAATGGGAAGGAGTTGGATATCACACCTCAAGCTATAGGAAGGGTCTCAGGATTGGAATGGGAAGGAGTTTGATATCACATCTCATGCCATAGTATGGGTCTCAGGTTTGGTAGAAGCATTGGGATATCACATCTCATGCTATCGGAAGGGTATCAGTATTGGATTTGGAAGAAGTTGGATATCCCATCTCATGCTATAGGAAGGGTCTCAGGTTGGAATGGGAAGGAGTTGGATATCACATTTCATGTTATAGGAAGGGTCTCAGGATTGGAATGGGAAGGACTTGGATATCATATCTCATGCTATAGGACAGGTCTCAGGTTTGTTATTAGAATCATTGAGATATCATATTGCATGCTGTAGGAAGGGTCTAAGGATTGGAACGGGAAGGACTTGGATATCACATCTCATGCTATAGATAGGCTCTTAGGTTTGGAAAGGGAAGGAGTTGGATATCACATTTCATGTTAGAGGAAGGATCTCAGGTTTGGTATTAGAAGCATTGAGATATCACATCTCATGCTATAGGAAGGGTCTCAGGATTGGAATGGGAAGTAGTTGGATATCACATCTCATGCTATAGGAAGGGTCTCAGGTTTGGTATAAGCATTGAGATATCACATCTCATGCTATAGGACGGGTCTCAGGATTGGAATGGAAGGAGTTGGATATCACATCTCATGTTATAGGAAGGATCTCAGGTTTGGTATTAGAAGCATTGAGACATCACATCTCATGCTATAGGAAGGGTCTCAGGGTTGGAATGGGAAGGAGTTGGATATCACATCTCATCCAATAGGAAGGGTCTCAGGTTTGGAATGGGAAGGAATTGGATATCACATCTCATGTTATAGGAAGGATCTCAGGTTTGGTATTAGAAGCATTGAGATATCACATCTCATGCTATAGGAAGGGTCTCAGGATTGGAATGTGAAGGATTTGGATATCACATCTCATGCTAAAGGAAGGGTCTCAGGATTGGTAGAAGCATTGAGATATCACGTCTCTGCTATCGGAGGGGTCTCAGGATTGGATTGGGAAGGAGTTGGATATCCCTTCTCATGCTATAGGAAGGGTCTCAGGATTTGAATGGCAAGGAGTTGGATATCACATCTCATGCCATAGGAAGGGTCTCAGGTTTGGTATAAGCATTGAGATATCACATCTCTGCTATCGGAAGGGTCTCAGGATTGGAATGGGAAGGAGTTGGATATTCCCATCTCATGTTATAGGAAGGGTCTCAGGTTTGGTATTAGAAGCATTGAGATATCACATCTCATGCTATAGGAAGGGTCTCAGGATTGGAATGGGAAGGACTTGGATATCACATCTCATGCTATAGGGAGGGTCTCAAGTTTGATATTAGAAGCTTTGAGATATCACATCTCATGATATCGGAAGGGTCTCAGGATTGGAATGGGAAGGAGTTGGATATCACATCTCATGATAAAGGAAGGGTCTAAGGTTTGGAAGGGGAAGGATTTGGATATCACATCTCATGTTATATTACGGTCTCAGGTTTGGTATTAGAAGCATTGAGATATCAAGTCTCAGAGTATAGGAAGGGTCTCAGAATTGGAATGGGAAGGAGTTGGATATCACATCTCAAGCTATAGGAAGGGTCTCAGGATTGGAATGGGAAGGACTTGGATATCACATCTCATGCTATAGATAGGCTCTTAGGTTTGGAAAGGGAAGGAGTTGGATATCACATTTCATGTTAGAGGAAGGATCTCAGGTTTGGTATTAGAAGCATTGAGATATCACATCTCATGCTATAGGAAGGGTCTCAGGATTGGAATGGGAAGGAGTTGGATATCACATCTCATGCTAAAGGGAGGGTCTCAGGTTTGGAATGGGGAAGGATTTGGATATCACATCTCATGTTATAGGAAGGATCTCAAGTTTGGTATTAGAACCATTGAGATATCACATCTCATGCTATCGGAAGGATCTCAGGTTTGGTATTAGAAGCATTGAGATATCACATCTCATGCTATCAGAAGGGTCTCAGGATTGGAATGGGAAGGAGTTGGATATCACATCTCATGCTAAAGGGAGGGTCTCAGGTTTGGAAGGGGAAGGATTTGGATATCACATCTCATGTTATCGGAAGGATCTCACGTTTGGTATTAGAAGTATTGAGATATCATATCTCATGCTATAGGAAGGGTCTCAGGATTGGAATGGGAAGGACTTAGATATCACATATCATGCTATAGGGAGGGTCTCAGTTTTGATATTAGAAGCATTGAGAAATCACATCTCATGCTATCGGAAGTGTCTCAGGATTGGAATGGGAAGGAGCTGGATATCACATCTCATGCTAAAGGAAGGGTCTCAGGTTTGGAACGGGAAGGATTTGGATATCACATCTCATGTTATAGGAAGGGTCTCAGGTTTGGTATAAGCATTGAGATATCACATCTCTGCTATCGGAAACGTCTCAGGATTGGAATGGGAAGGAGTTGGATATCCCATCTCATGTTATAGGACGGGTCTCAGGTTTGTTATTAGAATCATTGAGATATCATATTGCATGCTGTAGGAAGGGTCTAAGGGTTGGAATGGGAAGGACTTGGATATCACATCTCATGCTATAGATAGGCTCTTAGGTTTGGAAAGGGAAGGAGTTGGATATCACATTTCATGTTAGAGGAAGGATCTCAGGTTTGGTATTAGAAGCATTGAGATATCACATCTCATGCTATAGGAAGGGTCTCAGGATTGGAATGGGAAGTAGTTGGATATCACATCTCATGCTATAGGAAGTGTCTCAGGTTTGGTATAAGCATTGAGATATCACATCTCATGCTATAGGACGGGTCTCAGGATTGGAATGGAAGGAGTTGGATATCACATCTCATGTTATAGGAAGGATCTCAGGTTTGCTATTAGAAGCATTGAGACATCACATCTCATGCTATAGGAAGGGTCTCAGGGTTGGAATGGGAAGGAGTTGGATATCACATCTCATCCAATAGGAAGGGTCTCAGGTTTGGAATGGGAAGGAATTGGATATCACATCTCATGTTATAGGAAGGATCTCAGGTTTGGTATTAGAAGCATTGAGATATCACATCTCATGCTATAGGAAGGGTCTCAGGATTGGAATGTGAAGGATTTGGATATCACATCTCATGCTAAAGGAAGGGTCTCAGGTTTGGTAGAAGCATTGAGATATCACGTCTCTGCTATCGGAAGGGTCTCAGGATTGGATTGGGAAGGAGTTGGATATCCCTTCTCATGCTATAGGAAGGGTCTCAGGATTTGAATGGCAAGGAGTTGGATATCACATCTCATGCCATAGGAAGGGTCTCAGGTTTGGTATAAGCATTGAGATATCACATCTCTGCTATCGGAAGGGTCTCAGGATTGGATTGGGAAGGAGTTGGATATCCCTTCTCATGCTATAGGAAGTGTCTCAGGTTGGAATGGGAAGGAGTTGGATATCACATCTCATGTTATAGGAAGGGTCTCAGGATTGGAATGGGAAGGATTTGGATATCACATCTCTTGCTATAGGAAGGGTCTCAGGATTGGAATGGGTAGGAGTTAGATATTACTTTCTTGCTATAGGAAGGGTCTCATGTTTGGAATGGGAATGAGTTGGATATCACATATGCTATAGTTAGTGTCTCAGGTTTGGAACGGGAAGGAGTTGGATATCACATCTCATGTTATAGGAAGGGTCTCAGGTTTGTTATAAGCATTGAGATATCACATCTCTGCTATCGGAAGCGGCTCAGGATTGGAATGGGAAGGAGTTGGATATCCCATCTCATGTTATAGTAAGAGTCTCTGGTTTGGTATTAGAATCATTGAGATATCACATCGCATGCTGTAGGAAGGGTCTAAGGATTGGAATGGGATGGACTTGGATATCACATCTCATGCTATAGGTAGGCTCTCAGGTTTGGTATAAGCATTGAGATATCACATCTCATGCTATAGGAAGGGTCTCAGATTTGGTATAAGCATTGAGATATCACATCTCATGCTAAAGGAAGGGTCTCAGGATTGGAATGGGAAGGAGTTGTATATCACATCTCAGGCCATAGGAAGGGTCTCAGGTTTGGTATAAGCATTGAGATATCACATCTCTGCTATCGGAAGGGTCTCAGGATTGGAATGGGAAGGAGTTGGATATCCCATCTCATGTTATAGGAAGGGTCTCAGGTTTGGTATTAGAAGCATAGAGATATCACATCTCATGCTATAGGAAGGGTCTCAGGATTGGAATGGGAAGGACTTGGATGTCACATCTCATGCTATAGGGAGGGTCTCAAGTTTGATATTAGAAGCATTGAGATAACAAATCTCATGATATCGGAAGGGTCTCAGGATTGGAATGGGAAGGAGTTGGATACCACATCTCATGATAAAGGAAGGGTCTAAGGTTTGGAAGGGGAAGGATTTGGATATCACATCTCATGTTATAGGACGGGTCTCAGGTTTGGTATTAGAAGCATTGAGATATCAAGTCTCATGGTATAAGAAGGGTCTCAGAATTGGAATGGGAAGGAGTTGGATATCACACCTCAAGCTATAGGAAGGGTCTCAGGATTGGAATGGGAAGGAGTTTGATATCACATCTCATGCCATAGTATGGGTCTCAGGTTTGGTAGAAGCATTGGGACATCACATCTCATGCTATCGGAAGGGTATCAGTATTGGATTTGGAAGAAGTTGGATATCCCATCTCATGCTATAGGAAGGGTCTCAGGTTGGAATGGGAAGGAGTTGGATATCACATTTCATGTTATAGGAAGGGTCTCAGGATTGGAATGGGAAGGACTTGGATATCATATATCATGCTATAGGACGGGTCTCAGGTTTGTTATTAGAATCATTGAGATATCATATTGCATGCTGTAGGAAGGGTCTAAGGCTTGGAATGGGAAGGACTTGGATATCACATCTCATGCTATAGATAGGCTCTTAGGTTTGGAAAGGGAAGGAGTTGGATATCACATTTCATGTTAGAGGAAGGATCTCAGGTTTGGTATTAGAAGCATTGAGATATCACATCTCATGCTATAGGAAGGGTCTCAGGATTGGAATGGGAAGTAGTTGGATATCACATCTCATGCTATAGGAAGGGTCTCAGGTTTGGTATAAGCATTGAGATATCACATCTCATGCTATAGGACGGGTCTCATGATTGGAATGGAAGGAGTTGGATATCACATCTCATGTTATAGGAAGGATCTCAGGTTTGGTATTAGAAGCATTGAGACATCACATCTCATGCTATAGGAAGGGTCTCAGGGTTGGAATGGGAAGGAGTTGGATATCGCATCTCATCCAATAGGAAGGGTCTCAGGTTTGGAATGGGAAGGAATTGGATATCACATTTCATGTTATAGGAAGGATCTCAGGTTTGGTATTAGAAGCATTGAGATATCACATCTCATGCTATAGGAAGGGTCTCAGGATTGGAATGTGAAGGATTTGGATATCACATCTCATGCTAAAGGAAGGGTCTCAGGTTTGGTAGAAGCATTGAGATATCAGATCTCTGCTATCGGAAGGGTCTCAGGATTGGATTGGGAAGGAGTTGGATATCCCTTCTCATGCTATAGGAAGGGTCTCAGGATGTGAATGGGAAGGAGTTGGATATCACATCTCATGTTATAGGAAGGGTCTCAGGATTGGAATGGGAAGGATTTGGATATTACTTTCTTGCTATAGGAAGGGTCTCATGTTTGGAATGGGAAGGAGTTGGATATCACATATGCTATAGTTAGTGTCTCAGGTTTGGAACGGGAAGGAGTTGGATATCACATCTCATGTTATAGGAAGGGTCTCATGTTTGGTATAAGCATTGAGATATCACATCTCTGCTATCGGAAGCGGCTCAGGATTGGAATGGGAAGGAGTTGGATATCCCATCTCATGTTATAGTAAGAGTCTCTGGTTTGGTATTAGAATCATTGAGATGTCACATCGCATGCTGTAGGAAGGGTCTAAGGATTGGAATGGGATGGACTTGGATATCACATCTCATGCTATAGGTAGGCTCTCAGGTTTGATATAAGCATTGAGATATCACATCTCATGCTATAGGAAGGGTCTCAGGATTGGAATGGGAAGGATTTGGATATCCCATCTCATGCTATAGAAAGGCTCTCAGGTTTGGAAGGGGAAGGAGTTGGATATCACATTTTATGTTAGAGGACGGATCTCAGGATTGGTATTAGAGGCCTTGAGATATCACATCTCATGCTATAGGAAGGGTCTCAGGATTGGAATGGGAAGGAGTTGGATATCACATCTCAAGCTTTAGGAAGGGTCTCAGGTTTGGTATAAGCATTGAGATAGCACATCTCATGCTATAGGAAGGGTCTCAGGTTTGGAAGGGGAAGGAGTTGGATATCCAATCTCATGTTATAGGACTGGTCTCAGGTTTGGTATTAGAAGCATTGAGATATCACATCGCATGCTGTAGGAAGGTTCTCAGGTTTGGTATTAGAAGCATTGAGACATCACATCTCATGCTATAGGAAGGGTCTCAGGATTGGAAGGGGAAGGAGTTCCAAACCTGAGACCCTTCCTATAGCATGACATGTGATATCCAACTTCTTCCCATTCCAATCCTGAGACCCTTCCTATAACATGAGATGTGATGTCTCAATGCTTCTAATACCAAACCTGAGATCTTTCCTATAACATGAGATGTGATATCCAACTCCTTCCCATTCCAATCCTGAGACCCTTCCTATAGCATGAGATGTGCTATCTCACTGCTTATACCAAACCTGAGACCCTTCCTAAAGCTTGAGATGTGATATCCAACTCCTTCCCATTCCAATCCTGAGACCCTTCCTATAGCATGAGATGTGATATCTCAAAGCTTCTAATATCAAACTTGAGACCCTCCCTATAGCATGAGATGTGATATCCAAGTCCTTCCCATTCCAATCCTGAGACCCTTCCTATAGCATGAGATGTGATATCTCAATGCTTCTAATAACAAACCTGAGACCCTTGGATATTCCCATCTCCAACCCATATGGAATGGGTTGGAGATGGGAATATCCAACTCCTTCCCATTCCAATCCTGAGACCCTTCCGATAGCAGAGATGTGATATCTCAATGCTTATACCAAACCTGAGACCCTTCCTATGGCATGAGATGTGATATCCAACTCCTTGCCATTCAAATCCTGAGACCCTTCCTATAGCATGAGAAGGGATATCCAACTCCTTCCCAATCCAATCCTGAGACCCCTCCGATAGCAGAGACGTGATATCTCAATGCTTCTACCAATCCTGAGACCCTTCCTTTAGCATGAGATGTGATATCCAAATCCTTCACATTCCAATCCTGAGACCCTTCCTATAGCATGAGATGTGATATCTCAATGCTTCTAATACCAAACCTGAGATCCTTCCTATAACATGAGATGTGATATCCAATTCCTTCCCATTCCAAACCTGAGACCCTTCCTATTGGATGAGATGTGATATCCAACTCCTTCCCATTCCAACCCTGAGACCCTTCCTATAGCATGAGATGTGATGTCTCAATGCTTCTAATACCAAACCTGAGATCCTTCCTATAACATGAGATGTGATATCCAACTCCTTCCATTCCAATCCTGAGACCCGTCCTATAGCATGAGATGTGATATCTCAATGCTTATACCAAACCTGAGACCCTTCCTATAGCATGAGATGTGATATCCAACTACTTCCCATTCCAATCCTGAGACCCTTCCTATAGCATGAGATGTGATATCTCAATGCTTCTAATACCAAACCTGAGATCCTTCCTCTAACATGAAATGTGATATCCAACTCCTTCCCTTTCCAAACCTAAGAGCCTATCTATAGCATGAGATGTGATATCCAAGTCCTTCCCGTTCCAATCCTTAGACCCTTCCTACAGCATGCAATATGATATCTCAATGATTCTAATAACAAACCTGAGACCTGTCCTATAGCATGAGATATGATATCCAAGTCCTTCCCATTCCAATCCTGAGACCCTTCCTATAACATGAAATGTGATATCCAACTCCTTCCCATTCCAACCTGAGACCCTTCCTATAGCATGAGATGGGATATCCAACTTCTTCCAAATCCAATACTGATACCCTTCCGATAGCATGAGATGTGATATCCCAATGCTTCTACCAAACCTGAGACCCATACTATGGCATGAGATGTGATATCTCAATGGTTCTAATACCAAACCTGAGATCCTTCCTATAACATGAGATGTGATATCCAAATCCTTCCCCTTCCAAACCTGAGACCCTCCCTTTAGCATGAGATGTGATATCCAACTCCTTCCCATTCCATTCCTGAGACCCTTCTGATAGCATGAGATGTGATATCTCAATGCCTCTAATACCAAACCTGAGATCCTACCTCTAACATGAAATGTGATATCCAACTCTTTCCCATTCCAAACCTGAGAGCCTTCCTATAGCATGAGATGTGATATCCAAGTCCTTCCCATTCCAATCCTGAGACCCTTCCTATAGCTTGAGATGTGATATCCAACTCCTTCCCATTCCAATTCTGAGACCCTTCCTATACTCTGAGACTTGATATCTCAATGCTTCTAATACCAAACCTGAGACCCGTAATATAACATGAGATGTGATATCCAAATCCTTCCCCTTCCAAACCTTAGACCCTTCCTTTATCATGAGATGTGATATCCAACTCCTTCCCATTCCAATCCTGAGACCCTTCCGATATCATGAGATGTGATATCTCAAAGCTTCTAATATCAAACTTGAGACCCTCCCTATAGCATGAGATGTGATATCCAAGTCCTTCCCATTCCAATCCTGAGACCCTTCCTATAGCATGAGATGTGATATCTCAATGCTTCTAATACCAAACCTGAGACCCTTCCTATAACATGAGATGGGAATATCCAACTCCTTCCCATTCCAATCCTGAGACCCTTCCGATAGCAGAGATGTGATATCTCAATGCTTATACCAAACCTGAGACCCTTCCTATGGCATGAGATGTGATATCCAACTCCTTGCCATTCAAATCCTGAGACCCTTCCTATAGCATGAGAAGGGATATCCAACTCCTTCCCAATCCAATCCTGAGACCCCTCCGATAGCAGAGACGTGATATCTCAATGCTTCTACCAATCCTGAGACCCTTCCTTTAGCATGAGATGTGATATCCAAATCCTTCACATTCCAATCCTGAGACCCTTCCTATAGCATGAGATGTGATATCTCAATGCTTCTAATACCAAACCTGAGATCCTTCCTATAACATGAGATGTGATATCCAATTCCTTCCCATTCCAAACCTGAGACCCTTCCTATTGGATGAGATGTGATATCCAACTCCTTCCCATTCCAACCCTGAGACCCTTCCTATAGCATGAGATGTGATGTCTCAATGCTTCTAATACCAAACCTGAGATCCTTCCTATAACATGAGATGTGATATCCAACTCCTTCCATTCCAATCCTGAGACCCGTCCTATAGCATGAGATGTGATATCTCAATGCTTATACCAAACCTGAGACCCTTCCTATAGCATGAGATGTGATATCCAACTACTTCCCATTCCAATCCTGAGACCCTTCCTATAGCATGAGATGTGATATCTCAATGCTTCTAATACCAAACCTGAGATCCTTCCTCTAACATGAAATGTGATATCCAACTCCTTCCCTTTCCAAACCTAAGAGCCTATCTATAGCATGAGATGTGATATCCAAGTCCTTCCTGTTCCAATCCTTAGACCCTTCCTACAGCATGCAATATGATATCTCAATGATTCTAATAACAAACCTGAGACCTGTCCTATAGCATGAGATATGATATCCAAGTCCTTCCCATTCCAATCCTGAGACCCTTCCTATAACATGAAATGTGATATCCAACTCCTTCCCATTCCAACCTGAGACCCTTCCTATAGCATGAGATGGGATATCCAACTTCTTCCAAATCCAATACTGATACCCTTCCGATAGCATGAGATGTGATATCCCAATGCTTCTACCAAACCTGAGACCCATACTATGGCATGAGATGTGATATCAAACTCCTTCCCATTCCAATCCTGAGACCCTTCCTATAGCTTGAGGTGTGATATCCAACTCCTTCCCATTCCAATTCTGAGACCCTTCTTATACCATGAGACTTGATATCTCAATGCTTCTAATACCAAACCTGAGACCCGTCCTATAACATGAGATGTGATATCCAAATCCTTCCCCTTCCAAACCTTAGACCCTTCCTTTATCATGAGATGTGGTATCCAACTCCTTCCCATTCCAATCCTGAGACCCTTCCGATATCATGAGATTTGTTATCTCAATGCTTCTAATATCAAACTTGAGACCCTCCCTATAGCATGAGATGTGACATCCAAGTCCTTCCCATTCCAATCCTGAGACCCTTCCTATAGCATGAGATGTGATATCTCTATGCTTCTAATACCAAACCTGAGACCCTTCCTATAACATGAGATGGGATATCCAACTCCTTCCCATTCCAATCCTGAGACCCTTCCGATAGCAGAGATGTGATATCTCAATGCTTATACCAAACATGAGACCCTTCCTATGGCCTGAGATGTCATATACAACTCCTTCCCATTCCAATCCTGAGACCCTTCCTTTAGCATGAGATGTGATATCTCAATGCTTATACCAAATCTGAGACCTTTCCTATAGCATGAGATGTGATATCCAAATCCTTCCCATTCCAATCCTGAGACCCTTCCTATAGCATGAGATGTGATATCTCAATGCTTATATCAAACCTGAGAGCCTACCTATAGCATGAGATGTGATATCCAAGTCCATCCCATTCCAATCCTTAGACCCTTCCTACAGCATGCGATGTGATATCTCAATGATTCTAATACCAAACCAGAGACTCTTACTATAACATGAGATGGGATATCCAACTCCTTCCCATTCCAATCCTGAGCCGCTTCCGATAGCAGAGATGTGATATCTCAATGCTTATAACAAACCTGAGACCCTTCCTATAACATGAGATGTGATATCCAACTCCTTCCCGTTCCAAACCTGAGACACTAACTATAGCATATGTGATATCCAACTAATTCCCATTCCAAACATGAGACCCTTCCTATAGCAAGAAAGTAATATCCAACTCCTACCCATTCCAATCCTGAGACCCTTCCTATAGCAAGAGATGTGATATCCAAATCCTTCCCATTCCAATCCTGAGACCCTTCCTATAACCTGAGATGTGATATCCAACTCCTTCCCATTCAAAGCTGAGACACTTCCTATAGCATGAGAAGGGATATCCAACTCCTTCCCAATCCAATCCTGAGACCCTTCCGATAGCAGAGATGTGATATCTCAATGCTTATACCAAACCTGAGACCCTTCCTATGGCATGAGATGTGATATCCAACTCCTTGCCATTCAAATCCTGAGACCCTTCCTATAGCATGAGAAGGGATATCCAACTCCTTCCCAATCCAATCCTGAGACCCTTCCGATAGCAGAGACGTGATATCTCAATGCTTCTACCAAAACTGAGACCCTTCCTTTAGCATGAGATGTGATATCCAAATCCTTCACATTCCAATCCTGAGACCCTTCCTATAGCATGAGATGTGATATCTCAATGCTTCTAATACCAAACCTGAGATCCTTCCTATAACATGAGATGTGATATCCAATTCCTTCCCATTCCAAACCTGAGACCCTTCCTATTGGATGAGATGTGATATCCAACTCCTTCCCATTCCAACCCTGAGACCCTTCCTATAGCATGAGATGTGATGTCTCAATGCTTCTAATACCAAACCTGAGATCCTTCCTATAACATGAGATGTGATATCCAACTCCTTCCATTCCAATCCTGAGACCCGTCCTATAGCATGAGATGTGATATCTCAATGCTTATACCAAACCTGAGACACTTCCTATAGCATGAGATGTGATATCCAACTACTTCCCATTCCAATCCTGAGACCCTTCCTATAGCATGAGATGTGATGTCTCAATGCTTCTAATACCAAACCTGAGATCCTTCCTCTAACATGAAATGTGATATCCAACTCCTTCCCTTTCCAAACCTAAGAGCCTATCTATAGCATGAGATGTGATATCCAAGTCCTTCCCATTCCAACCCTTAGACCCTTCCTACAGCATGCAATATGATATCTCAATGATTCTAATAACAAACCTGAGACCCGTCCTATAACATGAGATGGGATATCCAACTCCTTCCCATTCCAATCCTGAGACCCTTCCGATAGCAGAGATGTGATATCTCAATGCTTATACCAAACCTGAGAACCTTCCTATGGCCTGAGATGTCATATACAACTCCTTCCCATTCCAATCCTGAGACCCTTCCTTTAGCATGAGATGTGATATCCAGCTCCTTCCCATTCCAACCCTGAGACCCTTCCTATAGCATGAGATGTGATGTCTCAATGCTTCTAATACCAAACCTGAGATCCTTCCTATAACATGAGATGTGATATCCAATTCCTTCCCATTCCAAACCTGAGACCCTTCCTATTGGATGAGATGTGATATCCAACTCCTTCCCATTCCAACCCTGAGACCCTTCCTATAGCATGAGATGTGATGTCTCAATGCTTCTAATACCAAACCTGAGATCCTTCCTATAACATGAGATGTGATATCCAACTCCTTCCATTCCAATCCTGAGACCCGTCCTATAGCATGAGATGTGATATCTCAATGCTTATACCAAACCTGAGACACTTCCTATAGCATGAGATGTGATATCCAACTACTTCCCATTCCAATCCTGAGACCCTTCCTATAGCATGAGATGTGATGTCTCAATGCTTCTAATACCAAACCTGAGATCCTTCCTCTAACATGAAATGTGATATCCAACTCCTTCCCTTTCCAAACCTAAGAGCCTATCTATAGCATGAGATGTGATATCCAAGTCCTTCCCATTCCAACCCTTAGACCCTTCCTACACCATGCAATATGATATCTCAATGATTCTAATAACAAACCTGAGACCCGTCCTATAACATGAGATGGGATATCCAACTCCTTCCCATTCCAATCCTGAGACACTTCCGATAGCAGAGATGTGATATCTCAATGCTTATACCAAACCTGAGACCCTTCCTATAACATGAGATGTGATATCCAAATCCTTCCCGTTCCAAACCTGAGACCCTTCCTTTAGCATGAGATGTGATATCCAGCTCCTTCCCATTCCAATCCTGAGACACTTCCGATAGCATGTGATGTGATATCTCAATGCTTCTAATATCAAAACTGAGACCCTCCCTATAGCATGATATGTGATATCTAAGTCCTTCCCATTCCAATCCTGAGACCCTTCCTATAGCATGAGATATGATATCTCAATACTTCTAATACCAAACGTGAGATCCTTCCGATAACATGAGATGTGATATCCAAATCCTTCCCCTTCCAAACCTGAGACCCTCCCTTTAGCATGAGATGTGATATCCAACTCCTTCCCATTCCAATCCTGAGACCCTTCTGATAGCATGAGATGTGATATCTCAATGCTTCTAATACCAAACCTGAGATCCTTCCGATAGCATGAGATGTGATATCTCAATGGTTCTAATACCAAACCTGAGATCCTTCCTATAACATGAGATGTGATATCCAAATCCTTCCCCTTCCAAACCTGAGACCCTCCCTTTAGCATGAGATGTGATATCCATCTCCTTCCCATTCCATTCCTGAGACCCTTCTGATAGCATGAGATGTGATATCTCAATGCCTCTAATACCAAACCTGAGATCCTACCTCTAACATGAAATGTGATATCCAACTCTTTCCCCTTCCAAACCTGAGAGCCTTCCTATAGCATGAGATGTGATATCCAAGTCCTTCCCATTCCAATCCTGAGACCCTTCCTATAGCTTGAGATGTGATATTCAACTCCTTCCCATTCCAATTCTGAGACCCTTCCTATACTCTGAGACTTGATATCTCAATGCTTCTAATACCAAACCTGAGACCCGTAATATAACATGAGATGTGATATCCAAATCCTTCCCCTTCCAAACCTTAGACCCTTCCTTTATCATGAGATGTGATATCCAACTCCTTCCCATTCCAATCCTGAGACCCTTCCGATATCATGAGATGTGATATCTCAAAGCTTCTAATATCAAACTTGAGACCCTCCCTATAGCATGAGATGTGATATCCAAGTCCTTCCCATTCCAATCCTGAGACCCTTCCTATAGCATGAGATGTGATATCTCAATGCTTCTAATACCAAACCTGAGACCCTTCCTATAACATGAGATGGGAATATCCAACTCCTTCCCATTCCAATCCTGAGACCCTTCCGATAGCAGAGATGTGATATCTCAATGCTTATACCAAACCTGAGACCCTTCCTATGGCATGAGATGTGATATCCAACTCCTTGCCATTCAAATCCTGAGACCCTTCCTATAGCATGAGAAGGGATATCCAACTCCTTCCCAATCCAATCGTGAGACCCCTCCGATAGCAGAGACGTGATATCTCAATGCTTCTACCAATCCTGAGACCCTTCCTTTAGCATGAGATGTGATATCCAAATCCTTCACATTCCAATCCTGAGACCCTTCCTATAGCATGAGATGTGATATCTCAATGCTTCTAATACCAAACCTGAGATCCTTCCTATAACATGAGATGTGATATCCAATTTCTTCCCATTCCAAACCTGAGACCCTTCCTATTGGATGAGATGTGATATCCAACTCCTTCCCATTCCAACCCTGAGACCCTTCCTATAGCATGAGATGTGATGTCTCAATGCTTCTAATACCAAACCTGAGATCCTTCCTATAACATGAGATGTGATATCCAACTCCTTCCATTCCAATCCTGAGACCCGTCCTATAGCATGAGATGTGATATCTCAATGCTTATACCAAACCTGAGACCCTTCCTATAGCATGAGATGTGATATCCAACTACTTCCCATTCCAATCCTGAGACCCTTCCTATAGCATGAGATGTGATATCTCAATGCTTCTAATACCAAACCTGAGATCCTTCCTCTAACATGAAATGTGATATCCAACTCCTTCCCTTTCCAAACCTAAGAGCCTATCTATAGCATGAGATGTGATATCCAAGTCCTTCCCGTTCCAATCCTTAGACCCTTCCTCCAGCATGCAATATGATATCTCAATGATTCTAATAACAAACCTGAGACCTGTCCTATAGCATGAGATATGATATCCAAGTCCTTCCCATTCCAATCCTGAGACCCTTCCTATAACATGAAATGTGATATCCAACTCCTTCCCATTCCAACCTGAGACCCTTCCTATAGCATGAGATGGGATATCCAACTTCTTCCAAATCCAATACTCATACCCTTCCGATAGCATGAGATGTGATATCCCAATGCTTCTACCAAACCTGAGACCCATACTATGGCATGAGATGTGATATCAAACTCCTTCCCATTCCAATCCTGAGACCCTTCCTATAGCTTGAGGTGTGATATCCAACTCCTTCCCATTCCAATTCTGAGACCCTTCTTATACCATGAGACTTGATATCTCAATGCTTCTAATACCAAACCTGAGACCCGTCCTATAACATGAGATGTGATATCCAAATCCTTCCCCTTCCAAACCTTAGACCCTTCCTTTATCATGAGATGTGGTATCCAACTCCTTCCCATTCCAATCCTGAGACCCTTCCGATATCATGAGATTTGTTATCTCAATGCTTCTAATATCAAACTTGAGACCCTCCCTATAGCATGAGATGTGACATCCAAGTCCTTCCCATTCCAATCCTGAGACCCTTCCTATAGCATGAGATGTGATATCTCTATGCTTCTAATACCAAACCTGAGACCCTTCCTATAACATGAGATGGGATATCCAACTCCTTCCCATTCCAATCCTGAGACCCTTCCGATAGCAGAGATGTGATATCTCAATGCTTATACCAAACATGAGACCCTTCCTATGGCCTGAGATGTCATATACAACTCCTTCCCATTCCAATCCTGAGACCCTTCCTATAGCATGAGATGTGATATCTCAATGCTTATATCAAACCTGAGAGCCTACCTATAGCATGAGATGTGATATCCAAGTCCATCCCATTCCAATCCTTAGACCCTTCCTACAGCATGCGATGTGATATCTCAATGATTCTAATACCAAACCAGAGACTCTTACTATAACATGAGATGGGATATCCAACTCCTTCCCATTCCAATCCTGAGCCGCTTCCGATAGCAGAGATGTGATATCTCAATGCTTATACCAAACATGAGACCCTTCCTATAACATGAGATGTGATATCCAACTCCTTCCCGTTCCAAACCTGAGACACTAACTATAGCATATGTGATATCCAACTCCTTCCCATTCCAAACATGAGACCCTTCCTATAGCAAGAAAGTAATATCCAAATCCTTCCCATTCCAATCCTGAGACCCTTCCTATAACATGAGATGTGATATCCAACTCCTTCCCATTCAAATCCTGAGACCCTTCCTATAGCATGAGAAGGGATATCCAACTCCTTCCCAATCCAATCCTGAGACCCTTCCGATAGCAGAGATCTGATATCTCAATGCTTCTACCAAACCTGAGACCCTTCCTTTAGCATGAGATGTGATATCCAAATCCTTCACATTCCAATCCTGAGACCCTTCCTATAGCATGAGATGTGATATCTCAATGCTTCTAATACCAAACCTGAGATCCTTCCTATAACATGAGATTTGATATCCAATTCCTTCCCATTCCAAACCTGAGACCCTTCCTATTGGATGAGATGCGATATCCAACTCCTTCCCATTCCAACCCTGAGACCCTTCCTATAGCATGAGATGTGATGTCTCAATGCTTCTAATACCAAACCTGAGATCCTTCCTATAACATGAGATGTGATATCCAACTCCTTCCATTCCAATCCTGAGACCCGTCCTATAGCATGAGATGTGATATCTCAATGCTTATACCAAACCTGAGACCCTTCCTATAGCATGAGATGTGATATCCAACTACTTCCCATTCCAATCCTGAGACCCTTCCTATAGCATGAGATGTGATATCTCAATGCTTCTAATACCAAACCTGAGATCCTTCCTCTAACATGAAATGTGATATCCAACTCCTTCCCTTTCCAAACCTTAGACCCTTCCTACAGCATGCAATATGATATCTCAATGATTCTAATAACAAACCTGAGACCCGTCCTATAGCATGAGATATGATATCCAAGTCCTTCCCATTCCAATCCTGAGACCCTTCCTATAACATGAAATGTGATATCCAACTCCTTCCCATTCCAACCTGAGACCCTTCCTATAGCATGAGATGGGATATCCAACTTCTTCCAAATCCAATACTGATACCCTTCCGATAGCATGAGATGTGATGTCCCAATGCTTCTACCAAACCTGAGACCCATACTATGGCATGAGATGTGATATCAAACTCCTTCCCATTCCAATCCTGAGACCCTTCCTATAGCTTGAGGTGTGATATCCAACTCCTTCCCATTCCAATTCTGAGACCCTTCTTATACCATGAGACTTGATATCTCAATGCTTCTAATACCAAACCTGAGACCCGTCCTATAACATGAGATGTGATATCCAAATCCTTCCCCTTACAAACCTTAGACCCTTCCTTTATCATGAGATGTGGTATCCAACTCCTTCCCATTCCAATCCTGAGACCCTTCCGATATCATGAGATTTGTTATCTCAATGCTTCTAATATCAAACTTGAGACCCTCCCTATAGCATGAGATGTGACATCCAAGTCCTTCCCATTCCAATCCTGAGACCCTTCCTATAGCATGAGATGTGATATCTCTATACTTCTAATACCAAACCTGAGACCCTTCCTATAACATGAGATGGGATATCCAACTCCTTCCCATTCCAATCCTGAGACCCTTCCGATAGCAGAGATGTGATATCTCAATGCTTATACCAAACCTGAGACCCTTCCTATGGCCTGAGATGTCATATACAACTCCTTCCCATTCCAATCCTGAGACCCTTCCTTTAGCATGAGATGTGATATCTCAATGCTTATACCAAATCTGAGACCCTTCCTATAGCATGAGATGTGATATCCAAATCCTTCCCATTCCAATCCTGAGACCCTTCCTATAGCATGAGATGTGATATCTCAATGCTTATACCAAACCTGAGAGCCTACAATCCTGAGACCCTTCCTTTAGCATGAGATGTGATATCTCAATGCTTATACCAAATCTGAGACCCTTCCTATAGCATGAGATGTGATATCCAAGTCCATCCCATTCCAATCCTTAGACCCTTCCTACAGCATGCGATGTGATATCTCAATGATTCTAATACCAAACCAGAGACTCTTACTATAACATGAGATGGGATATCCAACTCCTTCCCATTCCAATCCTGAGCCGCTTCCGATAGCAGAGATGTGATATCTCAATGCTTATACCAAACCTGAGACCCTTCCTATAACATGAGATGTGATATCCAACTCCTTCCCATTCCAAACCTGAGACACTAACTATAGCATATGTGATATCCAAATCCTTCCCATTCCAAACATGAGACCCTTCCTATAGCAAGAAAGTAATATCCAACTCCTACCCATTCCAATCCTGAGACCCTTCCTATAGCAAGAGATGTGATATCCAAATCCTTCCCATTCCAATCCTGAGACCCTTCCTATAACATGAGATGTGATATCCAACTCCTTCCCATTCCAACCTGAGACACTTCCTATAGCATGAGAAGGGATATCCAAATCCTTCCCAATCCAATCCTGAGACCCTTCCGATAGCAGAGATGTGATATCTCAATGCTTATACCAAACCTGAGATCCTTCCTATAACATGAGATGTGATATCCAATTCCTTCCCATTCCAAACCTGAGACCCTTCCTATTGGATGAGATGTGATATCCAACTCCTTCCCATTCCAACCCTGAGACCCTTCCTATAGCATGAGATGTGATGTCTCAATGCTTCTAATACCAAACCTGAGATCCTTCCTATAACATGAGATGTGATATCCAACTCCTTCCATTCCAATCCTGAGACCCGTCCTATAGCATGAGATGTGATATCTCAATGCTTATACCAAACCTGAGACACTTCCTATAGCATGAGATGTGATATCCAACTACTTCCCATTCCAATCCTGAGACCCTTCCTATAGCATGAGATGTGATGTCTCAATGCTTCTAATACCAAACCTGAGATCCTTCCTCTAACATGAAATGTGATATCCAACTCCTTCCCTTTCCAAACCTAAGAGCCTATCTATAGCATGAGATGTGATATCCAAGTCCTTCCCATTCCAACCCTTAGACCCTTCCTACAGCATGCAATATGATATCTCAATGATTCTAATAACAAACCTGAGACCCGTCCTATAACATGAGATGGGATATCCAACTCCTTCCCATTCCAATCCTGAGACCCTTCCGATAGCAGAGATGTGATATCTCAATGCTTATACCAAACCTGAGAACCTTCCTATGGCCTGAGATGTCATATACAACTCCTTCCCATTCCAATCCTGAGACCCTTCCTTTAGCATGAGATGTGATATCCAGCTCCTTCCCATTCCAACCCTGAGACCCTTCCTATAGCATGAGATGTGATGTCTCAATGCTTCTAATACCAAACCTGAGATCCTTCCTATAACATGAGATGTGATATCCAATTCCTTCCCATTCCAAACCTGAGACCCTTCCTATTGGATGAGATGTGATATCCAACTCCTTCCCATTCCAACCCTGAGACCCTTCCTATAGCATGAGATGTGATGTCTCAATGCTTCTAATACCAAACCTGAGATCCTTCCTATAACATGAGATGTGATATCCAACTCCTTCCATTCCAATCCTGAGACCCGTCCTATAGCATGAGATGTGATATCTCAATGCTTATACCAAACCTGAGACACTTCCTATAGCATGAGATGTGATATCCAACTACTTCCCATTCCAATCCTGAGACCCTTCCTATAGCATGAGATGTGATGTCTCAATGCTTCTAATACCAAACCTGAGATCCTTCCTCTAACATGAAATGTGATATCCAACTCCTTCCCTTTCCAAACCTAAGAGCCTATCTATAGCATGAGATGTGATATCCAAGTCCTTCCCATTCCAACCCTTAGACCCTTCCTACACCATGCAATATGATATCTCAATGATTCTAATAACAAACCTGAGACCCGTCCTATAACATGAGATGGGATATCCAACTCCTTCCCATTCCAATCCTGAGACACTTCCGATAGCAGAGATGTGATATCTCAATGCTTATACCAAACCTGAGACCCTTCCTATAACATGAGATGTGATATCCAAATCCTTCCCGTTCCAAACCTGAGACCCTTCCTTTAGCATGAGATGTGATATCCAGCTCCTTCCCATTCCAATCCTGAGACACTTCCGATAGCATGTGATGTGATATCTCAATGCTTCTAATATCAAAACTGAGACCCTCCCTATAGCATGATATGTGATATCTAAGTCCTTCCCATTCCAATCCTGAGACCCTTCCTATAGCATGAGATATGATATCTCAATACTTCTAATACCAAACGTGAGATCCTTCCGATAACATGAGATGTGATATCCAAATCCTTCCCCTTCCAAACCTGAGACCCTCCCTTTAGCATGAGATGTGATATCCAACTCCTTCCCATTCCAATCCTGAGACCCTTCTGATAGCATGAGATGTGATATCTCAATGCTTCTAATACCAAACCTGAGATCCTTCCGATAGCATGAGATGTGATATCTCAATGGTTCTAATACCAAACCTGAGATCCTTCCTATAACATGAGATGTGATATCCAAATCCTTCCCCTTCCAAACCTGAGACCCTCCCTTTAGCATGAGATGTGATATCCATCTCCTTCCCATTCCATTCCTGAGACCCTTCTGATAGCATGAGATGTGATATCTCAATGCCTCTAATACCAAACCTGAGATCCTACCTCTAACATGAAATGTGATATCCAACTCTTTCCCCTTCCAAACCTGAGAGCCTTCCTATAGCATGAGATGTGATATCCAAGTCCTTCCCATTCCAATCCTGAGACCCTTCCTATAGCTTGAGATGTGATATTCAACTCCTTCCCATTCCAATTCTGAGACCCTTCCTATACTCTGAGACTTGATATCTCAATGCTTCTAATACCAAACCTGAGACCCGTAATATAACATGAGATGTGATATCCAAATCCTTCCCCTTCCAAACCTTAGACCCTTCCTTTATCATGAGATGTGATATCCAACTCCTTCCCATTCCAATCCTGAGACCCTTCCGATATCATGAGATGTGATATCTCAAAGCTTCTAATATCAAACTTGAGACCCTCCCTATAGCATGAGATGTGATATCCAAGTCCTTCCCATTCCAATCCTGAGACCCTTCCTATAGCATGAGATGTGATATCTCAATGCTTCTAATACCAAACCTGAGACCCTTCCTATAACATGAGATGGGAATATCCAACTCCTTCCCATTCCAATCCTGAGACCCTTCCGATAGCAGAGATGTGATATCTCAATGCTTATACCAAACCTGAGACCCTTCCTATGGCATGAGATGTGATATCCAACTCCTTGCCATTCAAATCCTGAGACCCTTCCTATAGCATGAGAAGGGATATCCAACTCCTTCCCAATCCAATCGTGAGACCCCTCCGATAGCAGAGACGTGATATCTCAATGCTTCTACCAATCCTGAGACCCTTCCTTTAGCATGAGATGTGATATCCAAATCCTTCACATTCCAATCCTGAGACCCTTCCTATAGCATGAGATGTGATATCTCAATGCTTCTAATACCAAACCTGAGATCCTTCCTATAACATGAGATGTGATATCCAATTTCTTCCCATTCCAAACCTGAGACCCTTCCTATTGGATGAGATGTGATATCCAACTCCTTCCCATTCCAACCCTGAGACCCTTCCTATAGCATGAGATGTGATGTCTCAATGCTTCTAATACCAAACCTGAGATCCTTCCTATAACATGAGATGTGATATCCAACTCCTTCCATTCCAATCCTGAGACCCGTCCTATAGCATGAGATGTGATATCTCAATGCTTATACCAAACCTGAGACCCTTCCTATAGCATGAGATGTGATATCCAACTACTTCCCATTCCAATCCTGAGACCCTTCCTATAGCATGAGATGTGATATCTCAATGCTTCTAATACCAAACCTGAGATCCTTCCTCTAACATGAAATGTGATATCCAACTCCTTCCCTTTCCAAACCTAAGAGCCTATCTATAGCATGAGATGTGATATCCAAGTCCTTCCCGTTCCAATCCTTAGACCCTTCCTCCAGCATGCAATATGATATCTCAATGATTCTAATAACAAACCTGAGACCTGTCCTATAGCATGAGATATGATATCCAAGTCCTTCCCATTCCAATCCTGAGACCCTTCCTATAACATGAAATGTGATATCCAACTCCTTCCCATTCCAACCTGAGACCCTTCCTATAGCATGAGATGGGATATCCAACTTCTTCCAAATCCAATACTCATACCCTTCCGATAGCATGAGATGTGATATCCCAATGCTTCTACCAAACCTGAGACCCATACTATGGCATGAGATGTGATATCAAACTCCTTCCCATTCCAATCCTGAGACCCTTCCTATAGCTTGAGGTGTGATATCCAACTCCTTCCCATTCCAATTCTGAGACCCTTCTTATACCATGAGACTTGATATCTCAATGCTTCTAATACCAAACCTGAGACCCGTCCTATAACATGAGATGTGATATCCAAATCCTTCCCCTTCCAAACCTTAGACCCTTCCTTTATCATGAGATGTGGTATCCAACTCCTTCCCATTCCAATCCTGAGACCCTTCCGATATCATGAGATTTGTTATCTCAATGCTTCTAATATCAAACTTGAGACCCTCCCTATAGCATGAGATGTGACATCCAAGTCCTTCCCATTCCAATCCTGAGACCCTTCCTATAGCATGAGATGTGATATCTCTATGCTTCTAATACCAAACCTGAGACCCTTCCTATAACATGAGATGGGATATCCAACTCCTTCCCATTCCAATCCTGAGACCCTTCCGATAGCAGAGATGTGATATCTCAATGCTTATACCAAACATGAGACCCTTCCTATGGCCTGAGATGTCATATACAACTCCTTCCCATTCCAATCCTGAGACCCTTCCTATAGCATGAGATGTGATATCTCAATGCTTATATCAAACCTGAGAGCCTACCTATAGCATGAGATGTGATATCCAAGTCCATCCCATTCCAATCCTTAGACCCTTCCTACAGCATGCGATGTGATATCTCAATGATTCTAATACCAAACCAGAGACTCTTACTATAACATGAGATGGGATATCCAACTCCTTCCCATTCCAATCCTGAGCCGCTTCCGATAGCAGAGATGTGATATCTCAATGCTTATACCAAACATGAGACCCTTCCTATAACATGAGATGTGATATCCAACTCCTTCCCGTTCCAAACCTGAGACACTAACTATAGCATATGTGATATCCAACTCCTTCCCATTCCAAACATGAGACCCTTCCTATAGCAAGAAAGTAATATCCAAATCCTTCCCATTCCAATCCTGAGACCCTTCCTATAACATGAGATGTGATATCCAACTCCTTCCCATTCAAATCCTGAGACCCTTCCTATAGCATGAGAAGGGATATCCAACTCTTTCCCAATCCAATCCTGAGACCCTTCCGATAGCAGAGATCTGATATCTCAATGCTTCTACCAAACCTGAGACCCTTCCTTTAGCATGAGATGTGATATCCAAATCCTTCACATTCCAATCCTGAGACCCTTCCTATAGCATGAGATGTGATATCTCAATGCTTCTAATACCAAACCTGAGATCCTTCCTATAACATGAGATTTGATATCCAATTCCTTCCCATTCCAAACCTGAGACCCTTCCTATTGGATGAGATGCGATATCCAACTCCTTCCCATTCCAACCCTGAGACCCTTCCTATAGCATGAGATGTGATGTCTCAATGCTTCTAATACCAAACCTGAGATCCTTCCTATAACATGAGATGTGATATCCAACTCCTTCCATTCCAATCCTGAGACCCGTCCTATAGCATGAGATGTGATATCTCAATGCTTATACCAAACCTGAGACCCTTCCTATAGCATGAGATGTGATATCCAACTACTTCCCATTCCAATCCTGAGACCCTTCCTATAGCATGAGATGTGATATCTCAATGCTTCTAATACCAAACCTGAGATCCTTCCTCTAACATGAAATGTGATATCCAACTCCTTCCCTTTCCAAACCTTAGACCCTTCCTACAGCATGCAATATGATATCTCAATGATTCTAATAACAAACCTGAGACCCGTCCTATAGCATGAGATATGATATCCAAGTCCTTCCCATTCCAATCCTGAGACCCTTCCTATAACATGAAATGTGATATCCAACTCCTTCCCATTCCAACCTGAGACCCTTCCTATAGCATGAGATGGGATATCCAACTTCTTCCAAATCCAATACTGATACCCTTCCGATAGCATGAGATGTGATGTCCCAATGCTTCTACCAAACCTGAGACCCATACTATGGCATGAGATGTGATATCAAACTCCTTCCCATTCCAATCCTGAGACCCTTCCTATAGCTTGAGGTGTGATATCCAACTCCTTCCCATTCCAATTCTGAGACCCTTCTTATACCATGAGACTTGATATCTCAATGCTTCTAATACCAAACCTGAGACCCGTCCTATAACATGAGATGTGATATCCAAATCCTTCCCCTTACAAACCTTAGACCCTTCCTTTATCATGAGATGTGGTATCCAACTCCTTCCCATTCCAATCCTGAGACCCTTCCGATATCATGAGATTTGTTATCTCAATGCTTCTAATATCAAACTTGAGACCCTCCCTATAGCATGAGATGTGACATCCAAGTCCTTCCCATTCCAATCCTGAGACCCTTCCTATAGCATGAGATGTGATATCTCTATACTTCTAATACCAAACCTGAGACCCTTCCTATAACATGAGATGGGATATCCAACTCCTTCCCATTCCAATCCTGAGACCCTTCCGATAGCAGAGATGTGATATCTCAATGCTTATACCAAACCTGAGACCCTTCCTATGGCCTGAGATGTCATATACAACTCCTTCCCATTCCAATCCTGAGACCCTTCCTTTAGCATGAGATGTGATATCTCAATGCTTATACCAAATCTGAGACCCTTCCTATAGCATGAGATGTGATATCCAAATCCTTCCCATTCCAATCCTGAGACCCTTCCTATAGCATGAGATGTGATATCTCAATGCTTATACCAAACCTGAGAGCCTACAATCCTGAGACCCTTCCTTTAGCATGAGATGTGATATCTCAATGCTTATACCAAATCTGAGACCCTTCCTATAGCATGAGATGTGATATCCAAGTCCATCCCATTCCAATCCTTAGACCCTTCCTACAGCATGCGATGTGATATCTCAATGATTCTAATACCAAACCAGAGACTCTTACTATAACATGAGATGGGATATCCAACTCCTTCCCATTCCAATCCTGAGCCGCTTCCGATAGCAGAGATGTGATATCTCAATGCTTATACCAAACCTGAGACCCTTCCTATAACATGAGATGTGATATCCAACTCCTTCCCATTCCAAACCTGAGACACTAACTATAGCATATGTGATATCCAAATCCTTCCCATTCCAAACATGAGACCCTTCCTATAGCAAGAAAGTAATATCCAACTCCTACCCATTCCAATCCTGAGACCCTTCCTATAGCAAGAGATGTGATATCCAAATCCTTCCCATTCCAATCCTGAGACCCTTCCTATAACATGAGATGTGATATCCAACTCCTTCCCATTCCAACCTGAGACACTTCCTATAGCATGAGAAGGGATATCCAAATCCTTCCCAATCCAATCCTGAGACCCTTCCGATAGCAGAGATGTGATATCTCAATGCTTATACCAAACCTGAGACCCTTCCTATGGCATGAGATGTGATATCCAACTCCTTGCCATTCAAATCCTGAGACCCTTCCTATAGCATGAGAAGGGATATCCAACTCCTTCCCAATCCAATCCTGAGACCCTTCCGATAGCAGAGACGTGATATCTCAATGCTTCTACCAAACCTGAGACCCTTCCTTTAGCATGAGATGTAATATCCAAATCCTTCACATTCCAATCCTGAGACCCTTCCTATAGCATGAGATGTGATATCTCAATGCTTCTAATACCAAACCTGAGACCCTTCCTATAACATGAGATGGGATATCCAACTCCTTCCCATTCCAATCCTGAGACCCTTCCGATAGCAGAGATGTGATATCTCAATGCTTATACCAAACCTGAGAACCTTCCTATGGCCTGAGATGTCATATACAACTCCTTCCCATTCCAATCCTGAGACCCTTCCTTTAGCATGAGATGTGATATCTCAATGCTTATACCAAATCTGAGACCCTTCCTATAGCATGAGATGTGATATCCAAGTCCATCCCATTCCAAACCTGAGACACTAACTATAGCATATGTGATATCCAACTCCTTCCCATTCCAAACATGAGACCCTTCCTATAGCAAGAAAGTAATATCCAACTCCTACCCATTCCAATCCTGAGACCCTTCCTATAGCAAGAGATGTGATATCCAAAACCTTCCCATTCCAATCCTGAGACCCTTCCTATAACATGAGATGTGATATCCAACTCCTTCCCATTCCAACCTGAGACACTTCCTATAGCATGAGAAGGGATATCCAACTCCTTCCCAATCCAATCCTGAGACCCTTCCGATAGCAGAGATGTGATATCTCAATGCTTATACCAAACCTGAGACCCTTCCTATGGCATGAGATGTGATATCCAACTCCTTGCCATTCAAATCCTGAGACCCTTCCTATAGCATGAGATGTGATATCTCTATGCTTCTAATACCAAACCTGAGACCGTTCCTATAACATGAGATGGGATATCCAACTCCTTCCCATTCCAATCCTGAGACCCTTCCGATAGCAGAGATGTGATATCTCAATGCTTATACCAAACCTGAGAACCTTCCTATGGCCTGAGATGTCATATACAACTCCTTCCCATTCCAATCCTGAGACACTTCCTTTAGCATGAGATGTGATATCTCAATGCTTATACCAAATCTGAGACCCTTCCTATAGCATGAGATGTGATATCCAATTCCTTCCCATTCCAATCCTGAGACCCTTCCTATAGCATGAGATATGATATCTCAATGCTTATACCAAACCACCTGAGAGCCTACCTATAGCATGAGATGTGATATCCAAGTCCATCCCATTCCAATCCTTAGACCCTTCCTACAGCATGCGATGTGATATCTCAATGATTTTAATACCAAACCAGAGACTCTTCCTATAACATGAGATGGGATATCCAACTCCTTCCCATTCCAATCCTGAGCCGCTTCCGATAGCAGAGATGTGATATCTCAATGCTTATACCAAACCTGAGACCCTTCCTATAACATGAGATGTGATATCCAACTCCTTCCCGTTGCAAACCTGAGACACTAACTATAGCATATGTGATATCCAACTCCTTCCCATTCCAAACATGAGACCCCTCCTATAGCAAGAAAGTAATATCCAACTCCTACCCATTCCAATCCTGAGACCCTTCCTATAGCAAGAGATGTGATATCCAAATCCTTCCCATTCCAATCCTGAGACCCTTCCTATAACATGAATGAGATGTGATATCCAACTCCTTCCCATTCCAACCTGAGACACTTCCTATAGCATGAGAAGGGATATCCAACTCCTTCCCAATCCAAACCTGAGACCCTTCCGATAGCAGAGATGTGATATCTCAATGCTTATACGAAACCTGAGACCCTTCCTATGGCATGAGATGTGATATCCAACTCCTTCCCAATCCAATCCTGAGACCCTTCCGATAGCAGAGGCGTGATATCTCAATGCTTCTACCAAACCTGAGACCCTTCCTTTAGCATGAGATGTGATATCCAAATCCTTCACATTCCAATCCTGAGACCCTTCCTATAGCATGAGATGTGATATCTCAATGCTTCTAATACCAAACCTGAGATCCTTCCTATAACATGAGATGTGATATCCAATTCCTTCCCATTCCAAACCTGAGGCCCTTCCTATTGGATGAGATGTGATATCCAACTCCTTCCCATTCCAACCCTGAGACCCTTCCTATAGCATGAGATGTGATGTCTCAATGCTTCTAATACCAAACCTGAGATCCTTCCTATAACATGAGATGTGATATCCAACTCCTTCCATTCCAATCCTGAGACCCGTCCTATAGCATGAGATGTGATATCTCAATGCTTATACCAAACCTGAGACCCTTCCTATAGCATGAGATGTGATATCCAATTGCTTCCCATTCCAATCCTGAGACCCTTCCTATAGCATGAGATGTGATATCTCAATGCTTCTAATACCAAACCTGAGATCCTTCCTATAACATGAGATGTGATATCCAATTCCTTCCCATTCCAAACCTGAGACCCTTCCTATTGGATGAGATGTGATATCCAACTCCTTCCCATTCCAACCCTGAGACCCGTCCTATAGCATGAGATGTGATATCTCAATGCTTATACCAAACCTGAGACCCTTCCTATAGCATGGGATGTGATATCCAACTACTTCCCATTCCAATCCTGAGACCCTTCCTATAGCATGAGATGTGATATCTCAATGCTTCTAATACCAAACCTGAGATCCTTCCTCTAACATGAAATGTGATATCCAACTCCTTCCCTTTCCAAACCTAAGAGCATATCTATAGCATGAGATGTGATATCCAAGTCCTTCCCATTCCAACCCTTAGACCCTTCCTACAGCATGCAATATGATATCTCAATGATTCTAATAACAAACCTGAGACCCGTCCTATAACATGAGATGGGATATCCAACTCCTTCCCATTCCAATCCTGAGACACTTCCGATAGCAGAGATGTGATATCTCAATGCTTATACCAAACCTGAGACCCTTCCTATAACATGAGATGTGATATCCAAATCCTTCCCATTCCAAACCTGAGACCCTTCCTTTAGCATGAGATGTGATATCCAGCTCCTTCCCATTCCAATCCTGAGACACTTCCGATAGCATGAGATGTGATATCTCAATGCTTCTAATATCAAAACTGAGACCCTCCCTATAGCATGATATGTGATATCTAAGTCCTTCCCATTCCAATCCTGAGACCCTCCCTATAGCATGAGATGTGATATCCAACTCCTTCCCATTCCAATCCTGAGACCCTTCCTATAGCATGAGATATGATATCTCAATACTTCTAATACCAAACGTGAGATCCTTCCGATAACATGAGATGTGATATCCAAATCCTTCCCCTTCCAAACCTGAGACCCTCCCTTTAGCATGAGATGTGATATCCAACTCCTTCCTATTCCAATCCTGAGACTCTTCTGATAGCATGAGATGTGATATCTCAATGCTTCTAATACCAAACCTGAGATCCTTCCGATAGCATGAGATGTGATATCTCAATGCTTCTAATACCAAACCTGAGATCCTTCCTATAACATGAGATGTGATATCCAAATCCTTCCCCTTCCAAACCTGAGACCCTCCCTTTAGCATGAGATGTGATATCCAACTCCTTCCCATTCCAATCCTGAGACCCTTCCGATATCATGAGATGTATTATCTCAAAGCTTCTAATATCAAACTTGAGACCTCCCTATAGCATGAGATGTGATATCCAAGTCCTTCCCATTCCAATCCTGAGACACTTCCTATAGCATGAGATGTGATATCTCAATGCTTCTAATACCAAACCTGAGACCCTTCCTATAACATGAGATGGGAATATCCAACTCCTTCCCATTCCAATCCTGAGACCCTTCCGATAGCAGAGATGTGATATCTCAATGCTTATACCAAACCTGAGACCCTTCCTATGGCATGAGATGTGATATCCAACTCCTTGCCATTCAAATCCTGAGACCCTTCCTATAGCATGAGAAGGGATATCCAACTCCTTCCCAATCCAATCCTGAGACCCTTCCGATAGCAGAGACGTGATATCTCAATGCTTCTACCAAACCTGAGACCCTTCCTTTAGCATGAGATGTGATATCCAAATCCTTCACATTCCAATCCTGAGACCCTTCCTATAGCATGAGATGTGATATCTCAATGCTTCTAATACCAAACCTGAGATCCTTCCTATAACATGAGATGTGATATCCAATTCCTTCCCATTCCAAACCTGAGACCCTTTCTATTGGATGAGATGTGATATCCAACTCCTTCCCATTCCAACCCTGAGACCCTTCCTATAGCATGAGATGTGATGTCTCAATGCTTCTAATACCAAACCTGAGATCCTTCCTATAACATGAGATGTGATATCCAACTCCTTCCATTCCAATCCTGAGACCCGTCCTATAGCATGAGATGTGATATCTCAATGCTTATACCAAACCTGAGACCCTTCCTATAGCATGAGATGTGATATCCAACTACTTCCCATTCCAATCCTGAGACCCTTCCTATAGCATGAGATGTGATATCTCAATGCTTCTAATACCAAACCTGAGATCCTTCCTCTAACATGAAATGTGATATCCAACTCCTTCCCTTTCCAAACCTAAGAGCCTATCTATAGCATGAGATGTGATATCCAAGTCCTTCCCATTCCAATCCTTAGACCCTTCCTACAGCATGCAATATGATATCTCAATGATTCTAATAACAAACCTGAGACCCGTCCTATAGCATGAGATATGATATCCGAGTCCTTCCCATTCCAATCCTGAGACCCTTCCTATAACATGAAATGTGATATCCAACTCCTTCCCATTCCAACCTGAGACCCTTCCTATAGCATGAGATGGGATATCCAACTTCTTCCAAATCCAATACTGATACCCTTCCGATAGCATGAGATGTGATATCCCAATGCTTCTACCAAACCTGAGACCCATACTATGGCATGAGATGTGATATCAATCTCCTTTCCATTCCAATCCTGAGACCCTTCCTATAGCTTGAGGTGTGATATCCAACTCCTTCCCATTCCAATTCTGAGACCCTTCTTATACCATGAGACTTGATATCTCAATGCTTCTAATACCAAACCTGAGACCCGTCCTATAACATGAGATGTGATATCCAAATCCTTCCCCTTCCAAACCTTAGACCCTTCCTTTATCATGAGATGTGGTATCCAACTCCTTCCCATTCCAATCCTGAGACCCTTCTGATAGCATGAGATGTGATATCTCAATGCTTCTAATACCAAACCTGAGATCCTTCCGATAGCATGAGATGTGATATCTCAATGCTTCTAATACCAAACCTGAGATCCTTCCTATAACATGAGATGTGATATCCAAATCCTTCCCCTTCCAAACCCGAGACCCTCCCTTTAGCATGAGATGTGATATCCAACTCCTTCCCATTCCATTCCTGAGACCCTTCTGATAGCATGAGATGTGATATCTCAATGCCTCTAACACCAAACCTGAGATCCTACCTCTAACATGAAATGTGATATCCAACTCTTTCCCCTTCCAAACCTGAGAGCCTTCCTATAGCATGAGATGTGATATCCAGGTCCTTCCCATTCCAATCCAGAGACCCTTCCTATAGCTTGAGATGTGATATCCAACTCCTTCCCATTCCAATTCTGAGACCCTTCCTATACTCTGAGACTTGATATCTCAATGCTTCTAATACCAAACCTGAGACCCGTAATATAACATGAGATGTGATATCCAAATCCTTCCCCTTCCAAACCTTAGACCCTTCCTTTATCATGAGATGTGATATCCAACTCCTTCCCATTCCAATCCTGAGACCCTTCCGATATCATGAGATGTGATATCTCAAAGCTTCTAATATCAAACTTGAGACCCTCCCTATAGCATGAGATGTGATATCCAAGTCCTTCCCATTCCAATCCCGAGACCCTTCCTATAGCATGAGATGTGATATCTCAATGCTTCTAATACCAAACCTGAGATCCTTCCTATGGCATGAGATGTGATATCCAACTCCTTGCCATTCAAATCCTGAGACCCTTCCTATAGCATGAGAAGGGATATCCAACTCCTTCCCAATCCAATCCTGAGACCCTTCCGATAGCAGAGACATGATATCTTAATGCTTCTACCAAACCTGAGACCCTTCCTTTAGCATGAGATGTGATATCCAAATCCTTCACATTCCAATCCTGAGACCCTTCCTATAGCATGAGATGTGATATCTCAATGCTTCTAATACCAAACCTGAGATCCTTCCTATAACATGAGATGTGATATCCAATTCCTTCCCATTCCAAACCTGAGACCCTTCCTATTGGATGAGATGTGATATCCAACTCCTTCCCATTCCAACCCTGAGACCCTTCCTATAGCATGAGATGTGATGTCTCAATGCTTCTAATACCAAACCTGAGATCCTTCCTATAACATGAGATGTGATATCCAACTCCTTCCATTCCAATCCTGAGACCCTTCCTATAGCATGAGATGTGATATCCAACTACTTCCCATTCCAATCCTGAGACCCTTCCTATAGCATGAGATGTGATATCTCAATGCTTCTAATACCAAACCTGAGATCCTTCCTCTAACATGAAATGTGATATCCAACTCCTTCCCTTTCCAAACCTAAGAGCCTATCTATAGCATGAGATGTGATATCCAAGTCCTTCCCATTCCAATCCTTAGACCCTTCCTACAGCATGCAATATGATATCTCAATGATTCTAATAACAAACCTGAGACCCGTCCTATAGCATGAGATATGATATCCAAGTCCTTCCCATTCCAATCCTGAGACCCTTCCTATAACATGAAATGTGATATCCAACTCCTTCCCATTCCAACCTGAGACCCTTCCTATAGCATGAGATGGGATATCCAACTTCTTCCAAATCCAATACTGATACCCTTCCGATAGCATGAGATGTGATATCCCAATGCTTCTACCAAACCTGAGACCCATACTATGGCATGAGATGTGATATCAAACTCCTTTCCATTCCAATCCTGAGACCCTTCCTATAGCATGAGATGTGATATCTCAATGCTTCTAATACCAAACCTGAGATCCTTCCTCTAACATGAAATGTGATATCCAACTCCTTCCCTTTCCAAACCTAAGAGCCTATCTATAGCATGAGATGTGATATCCAAGTCCTTCCCATTCCAATCCTTAGACCCTTCCTACAGCATGCAATATGATATCTCAATGATTCTAATAACAAACCTGAGACCCGTCCTATAACATGAGATGGGATATCCAACTCCTTCCCATTCCAATCCTGAGACACTTCCGATAGCAGAGATGTGATATCTCAATGTTTATACCAAACCTGAGACCCTTCCTATAACATGAGATGTGATATCCAACTCCTTCCCGTTCCAAACCTGAGACCCTTCCTTTAGCATGAGATGTGATATCCAGCTCCTTCCCATTCCAATCCTGAGACACTTCCGATAGCATGAGATGTGATATCTCAATGCTTCTAATATCAAAACTGAGACCCTCCCTATAGCATGATATGTGATATCTAAGTCCTTCCCATTCCAATCCTGAGACCCTTCCTATAGCATGAGATGTGATATCTCAATGCTTCTACCAAACCTGAGACCCTTCCTTTAGCATGAGATGTGATATCCAACTCCTTCCCATTCCAATCCTGAGACCCTTCCTATAGCATGAGATGTGATATCTCAATACTTCTAATACCAAACCTGAGATCCTTCCGATAGCATGAGATGTGATATCGCAATGCTTCTAATACCAAACCTGAGATCCTTCCTATAACATGAGATGTGCTTCTAATATCAAACTTGAGACCCTCACTATAGCATGAGATGTGACATCCAAGTCCTCCCCATTCCAATCCTGAGACCCTTCCTATAGCATGAGATGTGATATCTCAATGCTTCTAATACCAAACCTGAGACCCTTCCTTTAACATGAGATGGGATATCCAACTCCTTCCCATTCCAATCCTGAGACCCTTCCGATAGCAGAGATGTGATATCTCAATGCTTATACCAATCCTGAGACCCTTCCTATGGCCTGAGATGTCATATACAACTCCTTCCCAATCCAATCCTGAGACCCTTCCTATAGCATGAGATGTGATATCTCAATGCTTATACCAAATCTGAGACCCTTCCTATAGCATGAGATGTGATATCCAACTCCTTCCCATTCCAATCCTGAGACCCTTCCTATAGCATGAGATGTGATGTCTCAATGCTTCTAATACCAAACCTGAGATCCTTCCTATAACATGAGATGTCATATCCAACTCCTTCCCATTCCAATCCTGAGACCCTTCCTATAGCATGAGATGTGATGTCTCAATGCTTCTAATACCAAACCTGAGAACCTTCCTACAGCATGCGATGTGATATCTCAATGCTTCTAATACCAAACCTGAGACCAGTCCTATAACATGAGATTGGATATCCAACTCCTTCCCCTTCCAAACCTGAGACCCTTCCTATAGCATGAGCTGTGATATCCAACTTCTTCCCATTCCAATCCTGAGACCCTTCCTATAACATGAGATGTGATGTCTCAATGCTTCTAATACCAAACCTGAGATCTTTCCTATAACATGAGATGTGATATCCAACTCCTTCCCATTCCAATCCTGAGACCCTTCCTATAGCATGAGATGTGCTATCTCAATGCTTATACCAAACCTGAGACCCTTCCTAAAGCTTGAGATGTGCTATCCAACTCCTTCCCATTCCAATCCTGAGATCCTTCCTATAGCATGAGATGTGATATCTCAAGGCCTCTAATACCAAACCTGAGATCCGTCCTCTAACATAAAATGTGATATCCAACTCCTTCCCCTTCCAAACCTGAGAGCCTTCCTATAGCATGAGATGGGATATCCAAATCCCTCCCATTCCAATCCTGAGACCCTTCCTATAGCATGAGATGTGATATCTCAATGCTTATATCAAACCTGAGAGCCTACCTATAGCATGAGATGTGATATCCAAGTCCATCCCATTCCAATCCTTAGACCCTTCCTACAGCATGCGATGTGATATCTCAATGATTCTAATACCAAATCAGAGACTCTTACTATAACATGAGATGGGATATCCAACTCCTTCCCATTCCAATCCTGAGCCGCTTCCGATAGCAGAGATGTGATATCTCAATGCTTATAACAAACCTGAGACCCTTCCTATAACATGAGATGTGATATCCAACTCCTTCCCGTTCCAAACCTGAGACACTAACTATAGCATATGTGATATCCAACTCCTTCCCATTCCAATCCTGAGACCCTTCCTATAGCAAGAGATGTGATATCCAAATCCTTCCCATTCCAATCCTGAGACCCTTCCTATAACATGAGATGTGATATCCAACTCCTTCCCATTCCAACCTGAGACCCTTCGTATAGCATGAGAAGGGATATCCAACTCCTTCCCAATCCAATCCTGAGACCCTTCCGATAGCAGAGATGTGATATCTCAATGCTTATACCAAACCTGAGACCCTTCCTATGGCATGAGATGTGATATCCAACTCCTTGCCATTCAAATCCTGAGACCCTTCCTATAGCATGAGAAGGGATATCCAACTCCTTCCCAATCCAATCCTGAGACCCTTCTGATAGCAGAGACGTGATATCTCAATGCTTCTACCAAACCTGAGACCCTTCCTTTAGCATGAGATGTGATATCCAAATCCTTCACATTCCAATCCTGAGACCCTTCCTATAGCATGAGATGTGATATCTCAATGCTTCTAATACCAAACCTGAGATCCTTCCTATAACATGAGATGTGATATCCAATTCCTTCCCATTCCAAACCTGAGACCCTTCCTATTGGATAAGATGTGATATCCAACTCCTTCCCATTACAACCCTGAGACCCTTCCTATAGCATGAGATGTGATGTCTCAATGCTTCTAATAGCAAACCTGAGATCCTTCCTATAACATGAGATGTGATATCCAACTCCTTCCATTCCAATCCTGAGACCGTCCTATAGCATGAGATGTGATATCTCAATGCTTATACCAAACCTGAGACACTTCCTATAGCATGAGATGTGATATCCAACTACTTCCCATTCCAATCCTGAGACCCTTCCTATAGCATGAGATGTGATATCTCAATGCTTCTAATACCAAACCTGAGATCCTTCCTCTAACATGAAATGTGATATCCAACTCCTTCCCTTTCCAAACCTAAGAGCCTATCTATAGCATGAGATGTGATATCCAAGTCCTTCCCATTCCAACCCTTAGACCCTTCCTACAGCATGCAATATGATATCTCAATGATTCTAATAACAAACCTGAGACCCGTCCTATAACATGAGATGGGATATCCAACTCCTTCCCATTCCAATCCTGAGACACTTCCGATAGCAGAGATGTGATATCTCAATGCTTATACCAAACCTGAGACCCTTCCTATAACATGAGATGTGATATCCAAATCCTTCCCGTTCCAAACCTGAGACCCTTCCTTTAGCATGAGATGTGATATCCAGCTCCTTCCCATTCCAATCCTGAGACACTTCCTATAGCATGAGATGTGATAGCTAAATGCTTCTAATACCAAACTTGAGACTCTTCCTATAACATGAGATGGGATATCCAACTCCTTCCCATTCCAATCCTTAGACCCTTCCTACAGCATGCAATATGATATCTCAATGATTCTAATAACAAACCTGAGACCCGTCCTATAACATGAGATGGGATATCCAACACCTTCCCATTCCAATCCTGAGACATTCCCGATGGCAGAGATGTGATATCTCAATGCTTATACCAAACCTGAGACCCTTCCTATAACATGAGATGTGATATCCAACTCCTTCCCGTTCCAAACCTGAGACCCTTCCTATAGCATATGTGATATCCAACACATTCCCATTCCAATCCTGAGACCATTCCTATAGCATGAGATGTGATATCTCAATGCTTCTAATACCAAACCTGAGATCCTTCCTATGACATGAGATGTGATATCCAATTCCTCCCCATTCCAAACCTGAGAACCTTCCTACAGCATGCGATGTGATATCTCAATGCTTCTAATACCAAACCTGAGACCAGTCCTATAACATGAGATTGGATATCCAGCTCCTTCCCCTTCCAAACCTGAGACCCTTCCTATAGCATGAGATGTGATATCCAACTTTCTCCAATTCCAATCCTGAGACTCTTCCTATAACATGAGATGTGATGTCTCAATGCTTCTAATACCAAACCTGAGATCTTTCCTATAACATGAGATGTGATATCCAACTCCTTCCCATTCCAATCCTGAGACCCTTCCTATAGCATGAGATGTGCTATCTCAATGCTTATACCAAACCTGAGACCCTTCCTAAAGCTTGAGATGTGATATCAAACTCCTTCCCATTCCAATCCTGAGACTCTTCCTATAGCTTGAGATGTGATATCCAACTCCTTCCCATTCCAATTCTGAGACCCTTCCTATACCATGAGACTTGATATCTCAATGCTTCTAATACCAAACCTGAGACCCGTCCTATAACATGAGATGTGATATCCAAATCTTTCCCCTTCCAAACCTTAGACCCTTCCTTTATCATGAGATGTGATATCCAACTCCTTCCCATTCCAATCCTGAGACCCTTCCGATATCATGAGATTTGTTATCTCAATGCTTCTAATATCAAAATTGAGACCCTCCCTATAGCATGAGATGGGATATCCAACTCCTTCCCATTCCAATCCTGAGACCCTTCCGATAGCAGAGATGTGATATCTCAATGCTTATACCAAATCTGAGACCCTTCCTATAGCATGAGATGTGATATCCAACTCCTTCCCATTCCAATCCTGAGACCCTTCCTATAGCATGAGATGTGATGTCTCAATGCTTCTAATACCAAACCTGAGATCCTTCCTATAACATGAGATGTGATATCCAACTCCTTCCCATTCCAATCCTGAGACCCTTCCTATAGCATGAGATGTGCTATCTCAATGCTTATACCAAACCTGAGACCCTTCCTAAAGCTTGAGATGTGATATCCAACTCCTTCCCATTCCAATCCTGAGACCCTTCCTATAGCATGAGATGTGATATCTCAAGGCCTCTAATACCAAACCTGAGATCCTTCCTCTAACATGAAATGTGATATCCAACTCCTTCCCCTTCCAAACCTGAGAGCCTTCCTATAGCATGAGATATGATATCCAAGTCCTTCCCATTCCAATCCTGAGACCCTTCCTATAACATGAAATGTGATATCCAACTCCTTCCCATTCCAACCTGAGACCCTTCCTATAGCATGAGATGGGATATCCAACTCCTTCCAAATCCAATAATGATACCCTTCCAATAGCATGAGATGTGATATCCCAATGCTTCTACCAAACCTGAGACCCATACTATGGCATGAGATGTGAGAAACTCCTTCCCATTCCAATCCTGAGACTCTTCCTATAGCTTAAGATGTGATATCCAACTCCTTCACATTCCAATTCTGAGACCCTTCCTATGCCATGAGACTTGATATCTCAATGCTTTTAATACCAAACCTGAGACCCGTCCTATAACATGAGATGTGATATCCAAATCTTTCCCCTTCCAAACCTTAGACCCTTCCTTTATCATGAGATGTGATATCCAACTCCTTCCCATTCCAATCCTGAGACCCTTCCGATATCATGAGATTTGTTATCTCAATGCTTCTAATATCAAACTTGAGACCCTCACTATAGCATGAGATGTGACATCCAAGTCATCCCCATTCCAATCCTGAGACCCTTCCTATAGCATGAGATGTGATATCTCAATGCTTCTAATACCAAACCTGAGACCCTTCCTTTAACATGAGATGGGATATCCAACTCCTTCCCATTCCAATCCTGAGACCCTTCCGATAGCAGAGATGTGATATCTCAATGCTTATACCAATCCTGAGACCCTTCCTATGGCCTGAGATGTCATATACAACTCCTTCCCAATCCAATCCTGAGACCCTTCCTATAGCATGAGATGTGATATCTCAATGCTTATACCAAATCTGAGACCCTTCCTATAGCATGAGATGTGATATCCAACTCCTTCCCATTCCAATCCTGAGACCCTTCCTATAGCATGAGATGTGATGTCTCAATGCTTCTAATACCAAACCTGAGATCCTTCCTATAACATGAGATGTCATATCCAACTCCTTCCCATTCCAATCCTGAGACCCTTCCTATAGCATGAGATGTGATGTCTCAATGCTTCTAATACCAAACCTGAGAACCTTCCTACAGCATGCGATGTGATATCTCAATGCTTCTAATACCAAACCTGAGACCAGTCCTATAACATGAGATTGGATATCCAACTCCTTCCCCTTCCAAACCTGAGACCCTTCCTATAGCATGAGATGTGATATCCAACTTCTTCCCATTCCAATCCTGAGACCCTTCCTATAACATGAGATGTGATGTCTCAATGCTTCTAATACCAAACCTGAGATCTTTCCTATAACATGAGATGTGATATCCAACTCCTTCCCATTCCAATCCTGAGACCCTTCCTATAGCATGAGATGTGCTATCTCAATGCTTATACCAAACCTGAGACCCTTCCTAAAGCTTGAGATGTGATATCCAACTCCTTCCCATTCCAATCCTGAGACCCTTCCTATAGCATGAGATGTGATATCTCAAGGCCTCTAATACCAAACCTGAGATCCGTCCTCTAACATAAAATGTGATATCCAACTCCTTCCCCTTCCAAACCTGAGAGCCTTCCTATAGCATGAGATGGGATATCCAAATCCTTCCCATTCCAATCCAGAGACCCTTCCTATAGCATGAGATGTGATATCTCAATGCTTATATCAAACCTGAGAGCCTACCTATAGCATGAGATGTGATATCCAAGTCCATCCCATTCCAATCCTTAGACCCTTCCTACAGCATGCGATGTGATATCTCAATGATTCTAATACCAAACCAGAGACTCCTACTATAACATGAGATGGGATATCCAACTCCTTCCCATTCCAATCCTGAGCCGCTTCCGATAGCAGAGATGTGATATCTCAATGCTTATACCAAACATGAGACCCTTCCTATAACATGAGATGTGATATCCAACTCCTTCCTGTTCCAAACCTGAGACACTAACTATAGCATATGTGATATCCAACTCCTTCCCATTCCAAACATGAGACCCTTCCTATAGCAAGAAAGTAATATCCAAATCCTTCCCATTCCAATCCTGAGACCCTTCCTATAACATGAGATGTGATATCCAACTCCTTCCCATTCACATCCTGAGACCCTTCCTATAGCATGAGAAGGGATATCCAACTCCTTCCCAATCCAATCCTGAGACCCTTCCGATAGCAGAGATCTGATATCTCAATGCTTCTACCAAACCTGAGACCCTTCCTTTAGCATGAGATGTGATATCCAAATCCTTCACATTCCAACCCTGAGACCCTTCCTATAGCATGAGATGTGATGTCTCAATGCTTCTAATACCAAACCTGAGATCCTTCCTATAACATGAGATGTGATATCCAACTCCTTCCATTCCAATCCTGAGACCCGTCCTATAGCATGAGATGTGATATCTCAATGCTTATACCAAACCTGAGACCCTTCCTATAGCATGAGATGTGATATCCAACTACTTCCCATTCCAATCCTGAGACCCTTCCTATAGCATGAGATGTAATATCTCAATGCTTCTAATACCAAACCTGAGATCCTTCCTCTAACATGAAATGTGATATCCAACTCCTTCCCTTTCCAAACCTAAGAGCCTATCTATAGCATGAGATGTGATATCCAAGTCCTTCCCATTCCAAGCCTTAGACCCTTCCTACAGCATGCAATATGATATCTCAATGATTCTAATAACAAACCTGAGACCTGTCCTATAGCATGAGATATGATATCCAAGTCCTTCCCATTCCAATCCTGAGACCCTTCCTATAACATGAAATGTGATATCCAACTCCTTCCCATTCCAACCTGAGACCCTTCCTATAGCATGAGATGGGATATCCAACTTCTTCCAAATCCAATACTGATACCCTTCCGATAGCATGAGATGTGATGTCCCAATGCTTCTACCAAACCTGAGACCCATACTATGGCATGAGATGTGATATCAAACTCCTTCCCATTCCAATCCTGAGACCCTTCCTATAGCTTGAGGTGTGATATCCAACTCCTTCTCATTCCAATTCTGAGACCCTTCTTATACCATGAGACTTGATATCTCAATGCTTCTAATACCTAACCTGAGACCCGTCCTATAACATGAGATGTGATATCCAAATCTTTCCCCTTCCAAACCTTAGACCCTTCCTTTATCATGAGATGTGATATCCAACTCCTTCCCATTCCAATCCTGAGACCCTTCCGATATCATGAGATTTGTTATCTCAATGCTTCTAATATCAAACTTGAGACCCTCACTATAGCATGAGATGTGACATCCAAGTCCTCCCCATTCCAATCCTGAGACCCTTCCTATAGCATGAGATGTGATATCTCAATGCTTCTAATACCAAACCTGAGACCCTTCCTTTAACATGAGATGGGATATCCAACTCCTTCCCATTCCAATCCTGAGACCCTTCCGATAGCAGAGATGTGATATCTCAATGCTTATACCAATCCTGAGACCCTTCCTATGGCCTGAGATGTCATATACAACTCCTTCCCAATCCAATCCTGAGACCCTTCCTATACCATGAGATGTGATATCTCAATGCTTATACCAAATCTGAGACCCTTCCTATAGCATGAGATGTGATATCCAACTCCTTCCCATTCCAATCCTGATACCCTTCCTATAGCATGAGATGTGATGTCTCAATGCTTCTAATACCAAACCTGAGATCCTTCCTATAACATGAGATGTCATATCCAACTCCTTCCCATTCCAATCCTGAGACCCTTCCTTTAGCATGAGATGTGATGTCTCAATGCTTCTAATACCAAACCTGAGAACCTTCCTACAGCATGCGATGTGATATCTCAATGCTTCTAATACCAAACCTGAGACCAGTCCTATAACATGAGATTGGATATCCAACTCCTTCCCCTTCCAAACCTGAGACCCTTCCTATAGCATGAGATGTGATATCCAACTTCTTCCCATTCCAATCCTGAGACCCTTCCTATAACATGAGATGTGATGTCTCAATGCTTCTAATACCAAACCTGAGATCTTTCCTATAACATGAGATGTGATATCCAACTCCTTCCCATTCCAATCCTGAGACCCTTCCTATAGCATGAGATGTGCTATCTCAATGCTTATACCAAACCTGAGACCCTTCTTAAAGCTTGAGATGTGATATCCAACTCCTTCCCATTCCAATCCTGAGACCCTTCCTATAGCATGAGATGTGATATCTCAAGGCCTCTAATACCAAACCTGAGATCCGTCCTCTAACATAAAATGTGATATCCAACTCCTTCCCCTTCCAAACCTGAGAGCCTTCCTATAGCATGAGATGGGATATCCAAATCCTTCCCATTCCAATCCTGAGACCCTTCCTATAGCATGAGATGTGATATCTCAATGCTTATATCAAACCTGAGAGCCTACCTATAGCATGAGATGTGATATCCAAGTCCATCCCATTCCAATCCTTAGACCCTTCCTACAGCATGCGATGTGATATCTCAATGATTCTAATACCAAACCAGAGACTCTTACTATAACATGAGATGGGATATCCAACTCCTTCCCATTCCAATCCTGAGCCGCTTCCGATAGCAGAGATGTGATATCTCAATGCTTATACCAAACATGAGACCCTTCCTATAACATGAGATGTGATATCCAACTCCTTCCCGTTCCAAACCTGAGACACTAACTATAGCATATGTGATATCCAACTCCTTCCCATTCCAAACATGAGACCCTTCCTATAGCAAGAAAGTAATATCCAAATCCTTCCCATTCCAATCCTGAGACCCTTCCTATAACATGAGATGTGATATCCAACTCCTTCCCATTCACATCCTGAGACCCTTCCTATAGCATGAGAAGGGATATCCAACTCCTTCCCAATCCAATCCTGAGACCCTTCCGATAGCAGAGATCTGATATCTCAATGCTTCTACCAAACCTGAGACCCTTCCTTTAGCATGAGATGTGATATCCAAATCCTTCACATTCCAACCCTGAGACCCTTCCTATAGCATGAGATGTGATGTCTCAATGCTTCTAATACCAAACCTGAGATCCTTCCTATAACATGAGATGTGATATCCAACTCCTTCCATTCCAATCCTGAGACCCGTCCTATAGCATGAGATGTGATATCTCAATGCTTATACCAAACCTGAGACCCTTCCTATAGCATGAGATGTGATATCCAACTACTTCCCATTCCAATCCTGAGACCCTTCCTATAGCATGAGATGTAATATCTCAATGCTTCTAATACCAAACCTGAGATCCTTCCTCTAACATGAAATGTGATATCCAACTCCTTCCCTTTCCAAACCTAAGAGCCTATCTATAGCATGAGATGTGATATCCAAGTCCTTCCCATTCCAAGCCTTAGACCCTTCCTACAGCATGCAATATGATATCTCAATGATTCTAATAACAAACCTGAGACCTGTCCTATAGCATGAGATATGATATCCAAGTCCTTCCCATTCCAATCCTGAGACCCTTCCTATAACATGAAATGTGATATCCAACTCCTTCCCATTCCAACCTGAGACCCTTCCTATAGCATGAGATGGGATATCCAACTTCTTCCAAATCCAATACTGATACCCTTCCGATAGCATGAGATGTGATGTCCCAATGCTTCTACCAAACCTGAGACCCATACTATGGCATGAGATGTGATATCAAACTCCTTCCCATTCCAATCCTGAGACCCTTCCTATAGCTTGAGGTGTGATATCCAACTCCTTCTCATTCCAATTCTGAGACCCTTCTTATACCATGAGACTTGATATCTCAATGCTTCTAATACCAAACCTGAGACCCGTCCTATAACATGAGATGTGATATCCAAATCTTTCCCCTTCCAAACCTTAGACCCTTCCTTTATCATGAGATGTGATATCCAACTCCTTCCCATTCCAATCCTGAGACCCTTCCGATATCATGAGATTTGTTATCTCAATGCTTCTAATATCAAACTTGAGACCCTCACTATAGCATGAGATGTGACATCCAAGTCCTCCCCATTCCAATCCTGAGACCCTTCCTATAGCATGAGATGTGATATCTCAATGCTTCTAATACCAAACCTGAGACCCTTCCTTTAACATGAGATGGGATATCCAACTCCTTCCCATTCCAATCCTGAGACCCTTCCGATAGCAGAGATGTGATATCTCAATGCTTATACCAATCCTGAGACCCTTCCTATGGCCTGAGATGTCATATACAACTCCTTCCCAATCCAATCCTGAGACCCTTCCTATAGCATGAGATGTGATATCTCAATGCTTATACCAAATCTGAGACCCTTCCTATAGCATGAGATGTGATATCCAACTCCTTCCCATTCCAATCCTGATACCCTTCCTATAGCATGAGATGTGATGTCTCAATGCTTCTAATACCAAACCTGAGATCCTTCCTATAACATGAGATGTCATATCCAACTCCTTCCCATTCCAATCCTGAGACCCTTCCTTTAGCATGAGATGTGATGTCTCAATGCTTCTAATACCAAACCTGAGAACCTTCCTACAGCATGCGATGTGATATCTCAATGCTTCTAATACCAAACCTGAGACCAGTCCTATAACATGAGATTGGATATCCAACTCCTTCCCCTTCCAAACCTGAGACCCTTCCTATAGCATGAGATGTGATATCCAACTTCTTCCCATTCCAATCCTGAGACCCTTCCTATAACATGAGATGTGATGTCTCAATGCTTCTAATACCAAACCTGAGATCTTTCCTATAACATGAGATGTGATATCCAACTCCTTCCCATTCCAATCCTGAGACCCTTCCTATAGCATGAGATGTGCTATCTCAATGCTTATACCAAACCTGAGACCCTTCTTAAAGCTTGAGATGTGATATCCAACTCCTTCCCATTCCAATCCTGAGACCCTTCCTATAGCATGAGATGTGATATCTCAAGGCCTCTAATACCAAACCTGAGATCCGTCCTCTAACATAAAATGTGATATCCAACTCCTTCCCCTTCCAAACCTGAGAGCCTTCCTATAGCATGAGATGGGATATCCAAATCCTTCCCATTCCAATCCTGAGACCCTTCCTATAGCATGAGATGTGATATCTCAATGCTTATATCAAACCTGAGAGCCTACCTATAGCATGAGATGTGATATCCAAGTCCATCCCATTCCAATCCTTAGACCCTTCCTACAGCATGCGATGTGATATCTCAATGATTCTAATACCAAACCAGAGACTCTTACTATAACATGAGATGGGATATCCAACTCCTTCCCATTCCAATCCTGAGCCGCTTCCGATAGCAGAGATATGATATCTCAATGCTTATACCAAACATGAGACCCTTCCTATAACATGAGATGTGATATCCAACTCCTTCCCGTTCCAAACCTGAGACACTAACTATAGCATATGTGATATCCAACTCCTTCCCATTCCAAACATGAGACCCTTCCTATAGCAAGAAAGTAATATCCAAATCCTTCCCATTCCAATCCTGAGACCCTTCCTATAACATGAGATGTGATATCCAACTCCTTCCCATTCACATCCTGAGACCCTTCCTATAGCATGAGAAGGGATATCCAACTCCTTCCCAATCCAATCCTGAGACCCTTCCGATAGCAGAGATCTGATATCTCAATGCTTCTACCAAACCTGAGAGCCTTCCTTTAGCATGAGATGTGATATCCAACCCCTTCCCATTCCAATCCTGAGACCCTTCCGATAGCAGAGATGTGATATCTCAATGCTTATACCAAACCTGAGACCCTTCCTATGGCATGAGATGTGATATCCAACTCCTTGCCATTCAAATCCTGAGACCCTTCCTATAGCATGAGAAGGGATATCCAACTCCTTCCCATTCCAACCCTGAGACCCTTCCTATAGCATGAGATGTGATGTCTCAATGCTTCTAATACCAAACCTGAGATCCTTCCTATAACATGAGATGTGATATCCAACTCCTTCCATTCCAATCCTGAGACCCGTCCTATAGCATGAGATGTGATATCTCAATGCTTATACCAAACCTGAGACCCTTCCTATAGCATGAGATGTGATATCCAACTACTTCCCATTCCAATCCTGAGACCCTTCCTATAGCATGAGATGTGATATCTCAATGCTTCTAATACCAAACCTGAGATCCTTCCTCTAACATGAAATGTGATATCCAACTCCTTCCCTTTCCAAACCTAAGAGCCTATCTATAGCATGAGATGTGATATCCAAGTCCTTCCCATTCCAATCCTTAGACCCTTCCTACAGCATGCAATATGATATCTCAATGATTCTAATAACAAACCTGAGACCCGTCCTATAGCATGAGATATGATATCCGAGTCCTTCCCATTCCAATCCTGAGACCCTTCCTATAACATGAAATGTGATATCCAACTCCTTCCCATTCCAACCTGAGACCCTTCCTATAGCATGAGATGGGATATCCAACTTCTTCCAAATCCAATACTGATACCCTTCCGATAGCATGAGATGTGATATCCCAATGCTTCTACCAAACCTGAGACCCATACTATGGCATGAGATGTGATATCAATCTCCTTTCCATTCCAATCCTGAGACCCTTCCTATAGCTTGAGGTGTGATATCCAACTCCTTCCCATTCCAATTCTGAGACCCTTCATATACCATGAGACTTGATATCTCAATGCTTCTAATACCAAACCTGAGACCCGTCCTATAACATGAGATGTGATATCCAAATCCTTCCCCTTCCAAACCTTAGACCCTTCCTTTATCATGAGATGTGGTATCCAACTCCTTCCCATTCCAATCCTGAGACCCTTCTGATAGCATGAGATGTGATATCTCAATGCTTCTAATACCAAACCTGAGATCCTTCCGATAGCATGAGATGTGATATCTCAATGCTTCTAATACCAAACCTGAGATCCTTCCTATAACATGAGATGTGATATCCAAATCCTTCCCCTTCCAAACCCGAGACCCTCCCTTTAGCATGAGATGTGATATCCAACTCCTTCCCATTCCATTCCTGAGACCCTTCTGATAGCATGAGATGTGATATCTCAATGCCTCTAACACCAAACCTGAGATCCTACCTCTAACATGAAATGTGATATCCAACTCTTTCCCCTTCCAAACCTGAGAGCCTTCCTATAGCATGAGATGTGATATCCAGGTCCTTCCCATTCCAATCCAGAGACCCTTCCTATAGCTTGAGATGTGATATCCAACTCCTTCCCATTCCAATTCTGAGACCCTTCCTATACTCTGAGACTTGATATCTCAATGCTTCTAATACCAAACCTGAGACCCGTAATATAACATGAGATGTGATATCCAAATCCTTCCCCTTCCAAACCTTAGACCCTTCCTTTATCATGAGATGTGATATCCAACTCCTTCCCATTCCAATCCTGAGACCCTTCCGATATCATGAGATGTGATATCTCAAAGCTTCTAATATCAAACTTGAGACCCTCCCTATAGCATGAGATGTGATATCCAAGTCCTTCCCATTCCAATCCTGAGACCCTTCCTATAGCATGAGATGTGATATCTCAATGCTTCTAATACCAAACCTGAGATCCTTCCTATGGCATGAGATGTGATATCCAACTCCTTGCCATTCAAATCCTGAGACCCTTCCTATAGCATGAGAAGGGATATCCAACTCCTTCCCAATCCAATCCTGAGACCCTTCCGATAGCAGAGACATGATATCTTAATGCTTCTACCAAACCTGAGACCCTTCCTTTAGCATGAGATGTGATATCCAAATCCTTCACATTCCAATCCTGAGACCCTTCCTATAGCATGAGATGTGATATCTCAATGCTTCTAATAGCAAACCTGAGATCCTTCCTATAACATGAGATGTGATATCCAATTCCTTCCCATTCCAAACCTGAGACCCTTCCTATTGGATGAGATGTGATATCCAACTCCTTCCCATTCCAACCCTGAGACCCTTCCTATAGCATGAGATGTGATGTCTCAATGCTTCTAATACCAAACCTGAGATCCTTCCTATAACATGAGATGTGATATCCAACTCCTTCCATTCCAATCCTGAGACCCTTCCTATAGCATGAGATGTGATATCCAACTACTTCCCATTCCAATCCTGAGACCCTTCCTATAGCATGAGATGTGATATCTCAATGCTTCTAATACCAAACCTGAGATCCTTCCTCTAACATGAAATGTGATATCCAACTCCTTCCCTTTCCAAACCTAAGAGCCTATCTATAGCATGAGATGTGATATCCAAGTCCTTCCCATTCCAATCCTTAGACCCTTCCTACAGCATGCAATATGATATCTCAATGATTCTAATAACAAACCTGAGACCCGTCCTATAGCATGAGATATGATATCCAAGTCCTTCCCATTCCAATCCTGAGACCCTTCCTATAACATGAAATGTGATATCCAACTCCTTCCCATTCCAACCTGAGACCCTTCCTATAGCATGAGATGGGATATCCAACTTCTTCCAAATCCAATACTGATACCCTTCCGATAGCATGAGATGTGATATCCCAATGCTTCTACCAAACCTGAGACCCATACTATGGCATGAGATGTGATATCAAACTCCTTTCCATTCCAATCCTGAGACCCTTCCTATAGCATGAGATGTGATATCTCAATGCTTCTAATACCAAACCTGAGATCCTTCCTATAACATGAGATGTGATATCCAATTCCTTCCCATTCCAAACCTGAGACCCTTCCTATTGGATGAGATGTGATATCCAACTCCTTCCCATTCCAACCCTGAGACCCTTCCTATAGCATGAGATGTGATGTCTCAATGCTTCTAATACCAAACCTGAGATCCTTCCTATAACATGAGATGTGATATCCAACTCCTTCCATTCCAATCCTGAGACCCTTCCTATAGCATGAGATGTGATATCCAACTACTTCCCATTCCAATCCTGAGACCCTTCCTATAGCATGAGATGTGATATCTCAATGCTTCTAATACCAAACCTGAGATCCTTCCTCTAACATGAAATGTGATATCCAACTCCTTCCCTTTCCAAACCTAAGAGCCTATCTATAGCATGAGATGTGATATCCAAGTCCTTCCCATTCCAATCCTTAGACCCTTCCTACAGCATGCAATATGATATCTCAATGATTCTAATAACAAACCTGAGACCCGTCCTATAGCATGAGATATGATATCCAAGTCCTTCCCATTCCAATCCTGAGACCCTTCCTATAACATGAAATGTGATATCCAACTCCTTCCCATTCCAACCTGAGACCCTTCCTATAGCATGAGATGGGATATCCAACTTCTTCCAAATCCAATACTGATACCCTTCCGATAGCATGAGATGTGATATCCCAATGCTTCTACCAAACCTGAGACCCATACTATGGCATGAGATGTGATATCAAACTCCTTTCCATTCCAATCCTGAGACCCTTCCTATAGCATGAGATGTGATATCTCAATGCTTCTAATACCAAACCTGAGATCCTTCCTCTAACATGAAATGTGATATCCAACTCCTTCCCTTTCCAAACCTAAGAGCCTATCTATAGCATGAGATGTGATATCCAAGTCCTTCCCATTCCAATCCTTAGACCCTTCCTACAGCATGCAATATGATATCTCAATGATTCTAATAACAAACCTGAGACCCGTCCTATAACATGAGATGGGATATCCAACTCCTTCCCATTCCAATCCTGAGACACTTCCGATAGCAGAGATGTGATATCTCAATGTTTATACCAAACCTGAGACCCTTCCTATAACATGAGATGTGATATCCAACTCCTTCCCGTTCCAAACCTGAGACCCTTCCTTTAGCATGAGATGTGATATCCAGCTCCTTCCCATTCCAATCCTGAGACACTTCCGATAGCATGAGATGTGATATCTCAATGCTTCTAATATCAAAACTGAGACCCTCCCTATAGCATGATATGTGATATCTAAGTCCTTCCCATTCCAATCCTGAGACCCTTCCTATAGCATGAGATGTGATATCTCAATGCTTCTACCAAACCTGAGACCCTTCCTTTAGCATGAGATGTGATATCCAACTCCTTCCCATTCCAATCCTGAGACCCTTCCTATAGCATGAGATGTGATATCTCAATACTTCTAATACCAAACCTGAGATCCTTCCGATAGCATGAGATGTGATATCGCAATGCTTCTAATACCAAACCTGAGATCCTTCCTATAACATGAGATGTGCTTCTAATATCAAACTTGAGACCCTCACTATAGCATGAGATGTGACATCCAAGTCCTCCCCATTCCAATCCTGAGACCCTTCCTATAGCATGAGATGTGATATCTCAATGCTTCTAATACCAAACCTGAGACCCTTCCTTTAACATGAGATGGGATATCCAACTCCTTCCCATTCCAATCCTGAGACCCTTCCGATAGCAGAGATGTGATATCTCAATGCTTATACCAATCCTGAGACCCTTCCTATGGCCTGAGATGTCATATACAACTCCTTCCCAATCCAATCCTGAGACCCTTCCTATAGCATGAGATGTGATATCTCAATGCTTATACCAAATCTGAGACCCTTCCTATAGCATGAGATGTGATATCCAACTCCTTCCCATTCCAATCCTGAGACCCTTCCTATAGCATGAGATGTGATGTCTCAATGCTTCTAATACCAAACCTGAGATCCTTCCTATAACATGAGATGTCATATCCAACTCCTTCCCATTCCAATCCTGAGACCCTTCCTATAGCATGAGATGTGATGTCTCAATGCTTCTAATACCAAACCTGAGAACCTTCCTACAGCATGCGATGTGATATCTCAATGCTTCTAATACCAAACCTGAGACCAGTCCTATAACATGAGATTGGATATCCAACTCCTTCCCCTTCCAAACCTGAGACCCTTCCTATAGCATGAGCTGTGATATCCAACTTCTTCCCATTCCAATCCTGAGACCCTTCCTATAACATGAGATGTGATGTCTCAATGCTTCTAATACCAAACCTGAGATCTTTCCTATAACATGAGATGTGATATCCAACTCCTTCCCATTCCAATCCTGAGACCCTTCCTATAGCATGAGATGTGCTATCTCAATGCTTATACCAAACCTGAGACCCTTCCTAAAGCTTGAGATGTGATATCCAACTCCTTCCCATTCCAATCCTGAGATCCTTCCTATAGCATGAGATGTGATATCTCAAGGCCTCTAATACCAAACCTGAGATCCGTCCTCTAACATAAAATGTGATATCCAACTCCTTCCCCTTCCAAACCTGAGAGCCTTCCTATAGCATGAGATGGGATATCCAAATCCCTCCCATTCCAATCCTGAGACCCTTCCTATAGCATGAGATGTGATATCTCAATGCTTATATCAAACCTGAGAGCCTACCTATAGCATGAGATGTGATATCCAAGTCCATCCCATTCCAATCCTTAGACCCTTCCTACAGCATGCGATGTGATATCTCAATGATTCTAATACCAAATCAGAGACTCTTACTATAACATGAGATGGGATATCCAACTCCTTCCCATTCCAATCCTGAGCCGCTTCCGATAGCAGAGATGTGATATCTCAATGCTTATAACAAACCTGAGACCCTTCCTATAACATGAGATGTGATATCCAACTCCTTCCCGTTCCAAACCTGAGACACTAACTATAGCATATGTGATATCCAACTCCTTCCCATTCCAATCCTGAGACCCTTCCTATAGCAAGAGATGTGATATCCAAATCCTTCCCATTCCAATCCTGAGACCCTTCCTATAACATGAGATGTGATATCCAACTCCTTCCCATTCCAACCTGAGACCCTTCCTATAGCATGAGAAGGGATATCCAACTCCTTCCCAATCCAATCCTGAGACCCTTCCGATAGCAGAGATGTGATATCTCAATGCTTATACCAAACCTGAGACCCTTCCTATGGCATGAGATGTGATATCCAACTCCTTGCCATTCAAATCCTGAGACCCTTCCTATAGCATGAGAAGGGATATCCAACTCCTTCCCAATCCAATCCTGAGACCCTTCTGATAGCAGAGACGTGATATCTCAATGCTTCTACCAAACCTGAGACCCTTCCTTTAGCATGAGATGTGATATCCAAATCCTTCACATTCCAATCCTGAGACCCTTCCTATAGCATGAGATGTGATATCTCAATGCTTCTAATACCAAACCTGAGATCCTTCCTATAACATGAGATGTGATATCCAATTCCTTCCCATTCCAAACCTGAGACCCTTCCTATTGGATAAGATGTGATATCCAACTCCTTCCCATTACAACCCTGAGACCCTTCCTATAGCATGAGATGTGATGTCTCAATGCTTCTAATAGCAAACCTGAGATCCTTCCTATAACATGAGATGTGATATCCAACTCCTTCCATTCCAATCCTGAGACCGTCCTATAGCATGAGATGTGATATCTCAATGCTTATACCAAACCTGAGACACTTCCTATAGCATGAGATGTGATATCCAACTACTTCCCATTCCAATCCTGAGACCCTTCCTATAGCATGAGATGTGATATCTCAATGCTTCTAATACCAAACCTGAGATCCTTCCTCTAACATGAAATGTGATATCCAACTCCTTCCCTTTCCAAACCTAAGAGCCTATCTATAGCATGAGATGTGATATCCAAGTCCTTCCCATTCCAACCCTTAGACCCTTCCTACAGCATGCAATATGATATCTCAATGATTCTAATAACAAACCTGAGACCCGTCCTATAACATGAGATGGGATATCCAACTCCTTCCCATTCCAATCCTGAGACACTTCCGATAGCAGAGATGTGATATCTCAATGCTTATACCAAACCTGAGACCCTTCCTATAACATGAGATGTGATATCCAAATCCTTCCCGTTCCAAACCTGAGACCCTTCCTTTAGCATGAGATGTGATATCCAGCTCCTTCCCATTCCAATCCTGAGACACTTCCTATAGCATGAGATGTGATAGCTAAATGCTTCTAATACCAAACTTGAGACTCTTCCTATAACATGAGATGGGATATCCAACTCCTTCCCATTCCAATCCTTAGACCCTTCCTACAGCATGCAATATGATATCTCAATGATTCTAATAACAAACCTGAGACCCGTCCTATAACATGAGATGGGATATCCAACACCTTCCCATTCCAATCCTGAGACATTCCCGATGGCATAGATGTGATATCTCAATGCTTATACCAAACCTGAGACCCTTCCTATAACATGAGATGTGATATCCAACTCCTTCCCGTTCCAAACCTGAGACCCTTCCTATAGCATATGTGATATCCAACACATTCCCATTCCAAACATGAGACCCTTCCTATAGCAGGAATGTAATATCCAACTCCTTCCCATTCCAATCCTGAGACCATTCCTATAGCATGAGATGTGATATCTCAATGCTTCTAATACCAAACCTGAGATCCTTCCTATGACATGAGATGTGATATCCAATTCCTCCCCATTCCAAACCTGAGAACCTTCCTACAGCATGCGATGTGATATCTCAATGCTTCTAATACCAAACCTGAGACCAGTCCTATAACATGAGATTGGATATCCAGCTCCTTCCCCTTCCAAACCTGAGACCCTTCCTATAGCATGAGATGTGATATCCAACTTTCTCCAATTCCAATCCTGAGACTCTTCCTATAACATGAGATGTGATGTCTCAATGCTTCTAATACCAAACCTGAGATCTTTCCAATAACATGAGATGTGATATCCAACTCCTTCCCATTCCAATCCTGAGACCCTTCCTATAGCATGAGATGTGCTATCTCAATGCTTATACCAAACCTGAGACCCTTCCTAAAGCTTGAGATGTGATATCAAACTCCTTCCCATTCCAATCCTGAGACTCTTCCTATAGCTTGAGATGTGATATCCAACTCCTTCCCATTCCAATTCTGAGAACCTTCCTATACCATGAGACTTGATATCTCAATGCTTCTAATACCAAACCTGAGACCCGTCCTATAACATGAGATGTGATATCCAAATCTTTCCCCTTCCAAACCTTAGACCCTTCCTTTATCATGAGATGTGATATCCAACTCCTTCCCATTCCAATCCTGAGACCCTTCCGATATCATGAGATTTGTTATCTCAATGCTTCTAATATCAAAATTGAGACCCTCCCTATAGCATGAGATGGGATATCCAACTCCTTCCCATTCCAATCCTGAGACCCTTCCGATAGCAGAGATGTGATATCTCAATGCTTATACCAAATCTGAGACCCTTCCTATAGCATGAGATGTGATATCCAACTCCTTCCCATTCCAATCCTGAGACCCTTCCTATAGCATGAGATGTGATGTCTCAATGCTTCTAATACCAAACCTGAGATCCTTCCTATAACATGAGATGTGATATCCAACTCCTTCCCATTCCAATCCTGAGACCCTTCCTATAGCATGAGATGTGCTATCTCAATGCTTATACCAAACCTGAGACCCTTCCTAAAGCTTGAGATGTGATATCCAACTCCTTCCCATTCCAATCCTGAGACCCTTCCTATAGCATGAGATGTGATATCTCAAGGCCTCTAATACCAAACCTGAGATCCTTCCTCTAACATGAAATGTGATATCCAACTCCTTCCCCTTCCAAACCTGAGAGCCTTCCTATAGCATGAGATATGATATCCAAGTCCTTCCCATTCCAATCCTGAGACCCTTCCTATAACATGAAATGTGATATCCAACTCCTTCCCATTCCAACCTGAGACCCTTCCTATAGCATGAGATGGGATATCCAACTCCTTCCAAATCCAATACTGATACCCTTCCAATAGCATGAGATGTGATATCCCAATGCTTCTACCAAACCTGAGACCCATACTATGGCATGAGATGTGAGAAACTCCTTCCCATTCCAATCCTGAGACTCTTCCTATAGCTTAAGATGTGATATCCAACTCCTTCACATTCCAATTCTGAGACCCTTCCTATGCCATGAGACTTGATATCTCAATGCTTTTAATACCAAACCTGAGACCCGTCCTATAACATGAGATGTGATATCCAAATCTTTCCCCTTCCAAACCTTAGACCCTTCCTTTATCATGAGATGTGATATCCAACTCCTTCCCATTCCAATCCTGAGACCCTTCCGATATCATGAGATTTGTTATCTCAATGCTTCTAATATCAAACTTGAGACCCTCACTATAGCATGAGATGTGACATCCAAGTCATCCCCATTCCAATCCTGAGACCCTTCCTATAGCATGAGATGTGATATCTCAATGCTTCTAATACCAAACCTGAGACCCTTCCTTTAACATGAGATGGGATATCCAACTCCTTCCCATTCCAATCCTGAGACCCTTCCGATAGCAGAGATGTGATATCTCAATGCTTATACCAATCCTGAGACCCTTCCTATGGCCTGAGATGTCATATACAACTCCTTCCCAATCCAATCCTGAGACCCTTCCTATAGCATGAGATGTGATATCTCAATGCTTATACCAAATCTGAGACCCTTCCTATAGCATGAGATGTGATATCCAACTCCTTCCCATTCCAATCCTGAGACCCTTCCTATAGCATGAGATGTGATGTCTCAATGCTTCTAATACCAAACCTGAGATCCTTCCTATAACATGAGATGTCATATCCAACTCCTTCCCATTCCAATCCTGAGACCCTTCCTATAGCATGAGATGTGATGTCTCAATGCTTCTAATACCAAACCTGAGAACCTTCCTACAGCATGCGATGTGATATCTCAATGCTTCTAATACCAAACCTGAGACCAGTCCTATAACATGAGATTGGATATCCAACTCCTTCCCCTTCCAAACCTGAGACCCTTCCTATAGCATGAGATGTGATATCCAACTTCTTCCCATTCCAATCCTGAGACCCTTCCTATAACATGAGATGTGATGTCTCAATGCTTCTAATACCAAACCTGAGATCTTTCCTATAACATGAGATGTGATATCCAACTCCTTCCCATTCCAATCCTGAGACCCTTCCTATAGCATGAGATGTGCTATCTCAATGCTTATACCAAACCTGAGACCCTTCCTAAAGCTTGAGATGTGATATCCAACTCCTTCCCATTCCAATCCTGAGACCCTTCCTATAGCATGAGATGTGATATCTCAAGGCCTCTAATACCAAACCTGAGATCCGTCCTCTAACATAAAATGTGATATCCAACTCCTTCCCCTTCCAAACCTGAGAGCCTTCCTATAGCATGAGATGGGATATCCAAATCCTTCCCATTCCAATCCAGAGACCCTTCCTATAGCATGAGATGTGATATCTCAATGCTTATATCAAACCTGAGAGCCTACCTATAGCATGAGATGTGATATCCAAGTCCATCCCATTCCAATCCTTAGACCCTTCCTACAGCATGCGATGTGATATCTCAATGATTCTAATACCAAACCAGAGACTCCTACTATAACATGAGATGGGATATCCAACTCCTTCCCATTCCAATCCTGAGCCGCTTCCGATAGCAGAGATGTGATATCTCAATGCTTATACCAAACATGAGACCCTTCCTATAACATGAGATGTGATATCCAACTCCTTCCTGTTCCAAACCTGAGACACTAACTATAGCATATGTGATATCCAACTCCTTCCCATTCCAAACATGAGACCCTTCCTATAGCAAGAAAGTAATATCCAAATCCTTCCCATTCCAATCCTGAGACCCTTCCTATAACATGAGATGTGATATCCAACTCCTTCCCATTCACATCCTGAGACCCTTCCTATAGCATGAGAAGGGATATCCAACTCCTTCCCAATCCAATCCTGAGACCCTTCCGATAGCAGAGATCTGATATCTCAATGCTTCTACCAAACCTGAGACCCTTCCTTTAGCATGAGATGTGATATCCAAATCCTTCACATTCCAACCCTGAGACCCTTCCTATAGCATGAGATGTGATGTCTCAATGCTTCTAATACCAAACCTGAGATCCTTCCTATAACATGAGATGTGATATCCAACTCCTTCCATTCCAATCCTGAGACCCGTCCTATAGCATGAGATGTGATATCTCAATGCTTATACCAAACCTGAGACCCTTCCTATAGCATGAGATGTGATATCCAACTACTTCCCATTCCAATCCTGAGACCCTTCCTATAGCATGAGATGTAATATCTCAATGCTTCTAATACCAAACCTGAGATCCTTCCTCTAACATGAAATGTGATATCCAACTCCTTCCCTTTCCAAACCTAAGAGCCTATCTATAGCATGAGATGTGATATCCAAGTCCTTCCCATTCCAAGCCTTAGACCCTTCCTACAGCATGCAATATGATATCTCAATGATTCTAATAACAAACCTGAGACCTGTCCTATAGCATGAGATATGATATCCAAGTCCTTCCCATTCCAATCCTGAGACCCTTCCTATAACATGAAATGTGATATCCAACTCCTTCCCATTCCAACCTGAGACCCTTCCTATAGCATGAGATGGGATATCCAACTTCTTCCAAATCCAATACTGATACCCTTCCGATAGCATGAGATGTGATGTCCCAATGCTTCTACCAAACCTGAGACCCATACTATGGCATGAGATGTGATATCAAACTCCTTCCCATTCCAATCCTGAGACCCTTCCTATAGCTTGAGGTGTGATATCCAACTCCTTCTCATTCCAATTCTGAGACCCTTCTTATACCATGAGACTTGATATCTCAATGCTTCTAATACCTAACCTGAGACCCGTCCTATAACATGAGATGTGATATCCAAATCTTTCCCCTTCCAAACCTTAGACCCTTCCTTTATCATGAGATGTGATATCCAACTCCTTCCCATTCCAATCCTGAGACCCTTCCGATATCATGAGATTTGTTATCTCAATGCTTCTAATATCAAACTTGAGACCCTCACTATAGCATGAGATGTGACATCCAAGTCCTCCCCATTCCAATCCTGAGACCCTTCCTATAGCATGAGATGTGATATCTCAATGCTTCTAATACCAAACCTGAGACCCTTCCTTTAACATGAGATGGGATATCCAACTCCTTCCCATTCCAATCCTGAGACCCTTCCGATAGCAGAGATGTGATATCTCAATGCTTATACCAATCCTGAGACCCTTCCTATGGCCTGAGATGTCATATACAACTCCTTCCCAATCCAATCCTGAGACCCTTCCTATAGCATGAGATGTGATATCTCAATGCTTATACCAAATCTGAGACCCTTCCTATAGCATGAGATGTGATATCCAACTCCTTCCCATTCCAATCCTGATACCCTTCCTATAGCATGAGATGTGATGTCTCAATGCTTCTAATACCAAACCTGAGATCCTTCCTATAACATGAGATGTCATATCCAACTCCTTCCCATTCCAATCCTGAGACCCTTCCTTTAGCATGAGATGTGATGTCTCAATGCTTCTAATACCAAACCTGAGAACCTTCCTACAGCATGCGATGTGATATCTCAATGCTTCTAATACCAAACCTGAGACCAGTCCTATAACATGAGATTGGATATCCAACTCCTTCCCCTTCCAAACCTGAGACCCTTCCTATAGCATGAGATGTGATATCCAACTTCTTCCCATTCCAATCCTGAGACCCTTCCTATAACATGAGATGTGATGTCTCAATGCTTCTAATACCAAACCTGAGATCTTTCCTATAACATGAGATGTGATATCCAACTCCTTCCCATTCCAATCCTGAGACCCTTCCTATAGCATGAGATGTGCTATCTCAATGCTTATACCAAACCTGAGACCCTTCTTAAAGCTTGAGATGTGATATCCAACTCCTTCCCATTCCATTCCTGAGACCCTTCCTATAGCATGAGATGTGATATCTCAAGGCCTCTAATACCAAACCTGAGATCCGTCCTCTAACATAAAATGTGATATCCAACTCCTTCCCCTTCCAAACCTGAGAGCCTTCCTATAGCATGAGATGGGATATCCAAATCCTTCCCATTCCAATCCTGAGACCCTTCCTATAGAATGAGATGTGATATCTCAATGCTTATATCAAACCTGAGAGCCTACCTATAGCATGAGATGTGATATCCAAGTCCATCCCATTCCAATCCTTAGACCCTTCCTACAGCATGCGATGTGATATCTCAATGATTCTAATACCAAACCAGAGACTCTTACTATAACATGAGATGGGATATCCAACTCCTTCCCATTCCAATCCTGAGCCGCTTCCGATAGCAGAGATGTGATATCTCAATGCTTATACCAAACATGAGACCCTTCCTATAACATGAGATGTGATATCCAACTCCTTCCCGTTCCAAACCTGAGACACTAACTATAGCATATGTGATATCCAACTCCTTCCCATTCCAAACATGAGACCCTTCCTATAGCAAGAAAGTAATATCCAAATCCTTCCCATTCCAATCCTGAGACCCTTCCTATAACATGAGATGTGATATCCAACTCCTTCCCATTCACATCCTGAGACCCTTCCTATAGCATGAGAAGGGATATCCAACTCCTTCCCAATCCAATCCTGAGACCCTTCCGATAGCAGAGATCTGATATCTCAATGCTTCTACCAAACCTGAGACCCTTCCTTTAGCATGAGATGTGATATCCAAATCCTTCACATTCCAACCCTGAGACCCTTCCTATAGCATGAGATGTGATGTCTCAATGCTTCTAATACCAAACCTGAGATCCTTCCTATAACATGAGATGTGATATCCAACTCCTTCCATTCCAATCCTGAGACCCGTCCTATAGCATGAGATGTGATATCTCAATGCTTATACCAAACCTGAGACCCTTCCTATAGCATGAGATGTGATATCCAACTACTTCCCATTCCAATCCTGAGACCCTTCCTATAGCATGAGATGTAATATCTCAATGCTTCTAATACCAAACCTGAGATCCTTCCTCTAACATGAAATGTGATATCCAACTCCTTCCCTTTCCAAACCTAAGAGCCTATCTATAGCATGAGATGTGATATCCAAGTCCTTCCCATTCCAAGCCTTAGACCCTTCCTACAGCATGCAATATGATATCTCAATGATTCTAATAACAAACCTGAGACCTGTCCTATAGCATGAGATATGATATCCAAGTCCTTCCCATTCCAATCCTGAGACCCTTCCTATAACATGAAATGTGATATCCAACTCCTTCCCATTCCAACCTGAGACCCTTCCTATAGCATGAGATGGGATATCCAACTTCTTCCAAATCCAATACTGATACCCTTCCGATAGCATGAGATGTGATGTCCCAATGCTTCTACCAAACCTGAGACCCATACTATGGCATGAGATGTGATATCAAACTCCTTCCCATTCCAATCCTGAGACCCTTCCTATAGCTTGAGGTGTGATATCCAACTCCTTCTCATTCCAATTCTGAGACCCTTCTTATACCATGAGACTTGATATCTCAATGCTTCTAATACCAAACCTGAGACCCGTCCTATAACATGAGATGTGATATCCAAATCTTTCCCCTTCCAAACCTTAGACCCTTCCTTTATCATGAGATGTGATATCCAACTCCTTCCCATTCCAATCCTGAGACCCTTCCGATATCATGAGATTTGTTATCTCAATGCTTCTAATATCAAACTTGAGACCCTCACTATAGCATGAGATGTGACATCCAAGTCCTCCCCATTCCAATCCTGAGACCCTTCCTATAGCATGAGATGTGATATCTCAATGCTTCTAATACCAAACCTGAGACCCTTCCTTTAACATGAGATGGGATATCCAACTCCTTCCCATTCCAATCCTGAGACCCTTCCGATAGCAGAGATGTGATATCTCAATGCTTATACCAATCCTGAGACCCTTCCTATGGCCTGAGATGTCATATACAACTCCTTCCCAATCCAATCCTGAGACCCTTCCTATAGCATGAGATGTGATATCTCAATGCTTATACCAAATCTGAGACCCTTCCTATAGCATGAGATGTGATATCCAACTCCTTCCCATTCCAATCCTGATACCCTTCCTATAGCATGAGATGTGATGTCTCAATGCTTCTAATACCAAACCTGAGATCCTTCCTATAACATGAGATGTCATATCCAACTCCTTCCCATTCCAATCCTGAGACCCTTCCTTTAGCATGAGATGTGATGTCTCAATGCTTCTAATACCAAACCTGAGAACCTTCCTACAGCATGCGATGTGATATCTCAATGCTTCTAATACCAAACCTGAGACCAGTCCTATAACATGAGATTGGATATCCAACTCCTTCCCCTTCCAAACCTGAGACCCTTCCTATAGCATGAGATGTGATATCCAACTTCTTCCCATTCCAATCCTGAGACCCTTCCTATAACATGAGATGTGATGTCTCAATGCTTCTAATACCAAACCTGAGATCATTCCTATAACATGAGATGTGATATCCAACTCCTTCCCATTCCAATCCTGAGACCCTTCCTATAGCATGAGATGTGCTATCTCAATGCTTATACCAAACCTGAGACCCTTCTTAAAGCTTGAGATGTGATATCCAACTCCTTCCCATTCCAATCCTGAGACCCTTCCTATAGCATGAGATGTGATATCTCAAGGCCTCTAATACCAAACCTGAGATCCGTCCTCTAACATAAAATGTGATATCCAACTCCTTCCCCTTCCAAACCTGAGAGCCTTCCTATAGCATGAGATGGGATATCCAAATCCTTCCCATTCCAATCCTGAGACCCTTCCTATAGCATGAGATGTGATATCTCAATGCTTATATCAAACCTGAGAGCCTACCTATAGCATGAGATGTGATATCCAAGTCCATCCCATTCCAATCCTTAGACCCTTCCTACAGCATGCGATGTGATATCTCAATGATTCTAATACCAAACCAGAGACTCTTACTATAACATGAGATGGGATATCCAACTCCTTCCCATTCCAATCCTGAGCCGCTTCCGATAGCAGAGATGTGATATCTCAATGCTTATACCAAACATGAGACCCTTCCTATAACATGAGATGTGATATCCAACTCCTTCCCGTTCCAAACCTGAGACACTAACTATAGCATATGTGATATCCAACTCCTTCCCATTCCAAACATGAGACCCTTCCTATAGCAAGAAAGTAATATCCAAATCCTTCCCATTCCAATCCTGAGACCCTTCCTATAACATGAGATGTGATATCCAACTCCTTCCCATTCACATCCTGAGACCCTTCCTATAGCATGAGAAGGGATATCCAACTCCTTCCCAATCCAATCCTGAGACCCTTCCGATAGCAGAGATCTGATATCTCAATGCTTCTACCAAACCTGAGAGCCTTCCTTTAGCATGAGATGTGATATCCAAATCCTTCACATTCCAATCCTGAGACCCTTCCTATAGCATGCAATATGATATCTCAATGATTCTAATAACAAACCTGAGACCTGTCCTATAGCATGAGATATGATATCCAAGTCCTTCCCATTCCAATCCTGAGACCCTTCCTATAACATGAAATGTGATATCCAACTCCTTCCCATTCCAACCTGAGACCCTTCCTATAGCATGAGATGGGATATCCAACTTCTTCCAAATCCAATACTGATACCCTTCCGATAGCATGAGATGTGATGTCCCAATGCTTCTACCAAACCTGAGACCCATACTATGGCATGAGATGTGATATCAAACTCCTTCCCATTCCAATCCTGAGACCCTTCCTATAGCTTGAGGTGTGATATCCAACTCCTTCTCATTCCAATTCTGAGACCCTTCTTATACCATGAGACTTGATATCTCAATGCTTCTAATACCAAACCTGAGACCCGTCCTATAACATGAGATGTGATATCCAAATCTTTCCCCTTCCAAACCTTAGACCCTTCCTTTATCATGAGATGTGATATCCAACTCCTTCCCATTCCAATCCTGAGACCCTTCCGATATCATGAGATTTGTTATCTCAATGCTTCTAATATCAAACTTGAGACCCTCACTATAGCATGAGATGTGACATCCAAGTCCTCCCCATTCCAATCCTGAGACCCTTCCTATAGCATGAGATGTGATATCTCAATGCTTCTAATACCAAACCTGAGACCCTTCCTTTAACATGAGATGGGATATCCAACTCCTTCCCATTCCAATCCTGAGACCCTTCCGATAGCAGAGATGTGATATCTCAATGCTTATACCAATCCTGAGACCCTTCCTATGGCCTGAGATGTCATATACAACTCCTTCCCAATCCAATCCTGAGACCCTTCCTATAGCATGAGATGTGATATCTCAATGCTTATACCAAATCTGAGACCCTTCCTATAGCATGAGATGTGATATCCAACTCCTTCCCATTCCAATCCTGATACCCTTCCTATAGCATGAGATGTGATGTCTCAATGCTTCTAATACCAAACCTGAGATCCTTCCTATAACATGAGATGTCATATCCAACTCCTTCCCATTCCAATCCTGAGACCCTTCCTTTAGCATGAGATGTGATGTCTCAATGCTTCTAATACCAAACCTGAGAACCTTCCTACAGCATGCGATGTGATATCTCAATGCTTCTAATACCAAACCTGAGACCAGTCCTATAACATGAGATTGGATATCCAACTCCTTCCCCTTCCAAACCTGAGACCCTTCCTATAGCATGAGATGTGATATCCAACTTCTTCCCATTCCAATCCTGAGACCCTTCCTATAACATGAGATGTGATGTCTCAATGCTTCTAATACCAAACCTGAGATCATTCCTATAACATGAGATGTGATATCCAACTCCTTCCCATTCCAATCCTGAGACCCTTCCTATAGCATGAGATGTGCTATCTCAATGCTTATACCAAACCTGAGACCCTTCTTAAAGCTTGAGATGTGATATCCAACTCCTTCCCATTCCAATCCTGAGACCCTTCCTATAGCATGAGATGTGATATCTCAAGGCCTCTAATACCAAACCTGAGATCCGTCCTCTAACATAAAATGTGATATCCAACTCCTTCCCCTTCCAAACCTGAGAGCCTTCCTATAGCATGAGATGGGATATCCAAATCCTTCCCATTCCAATCCTGAGACCCTTCCTATAGCATGAGATGTGATATCTCAATGCTTATATCAAACCTGAGAGCCTACCTATAGCATGAGATGTGATATCCAAGTCCATCCCATTCCAATCCTTAGACCCTTCCTACAGCATGCGATGTGATATCTCAATGATTCTAATACCAAACCAGAGACTCTTACTATAACATGAGATGGGATATCCAACTCCTTCCCATTCCAATCCTGAGCCGCTTCCGATAGCAGAGATGTGATATCTCAATGCTTATACCAAACATGAGACCCTTCCTATAACATGAGATGTGATATCCAACTCCTTCCCGTTCCAAACCTGAGACACTAACTATAGCATATGTGATATCCAACTCCTTCCCATTCCAAACATGAGACCCTTCCTATAGCAAGAAAGTAATATCCAAATCCTTCCCATTCCAATCCTGAGACCCTTCCTATAACATGAGATGTGATATCCAACTCCTTCCCATTCACATCCTGAGACCCTTCCTATAGCATGAGAAGGGATATCCAACTCCTTCCCAATCCAATCCTGAGACCCTTCCGATAGCAGAGATCTGATATCTCAATGCTTCTACCAAACCTGAGAGCCTTCCTTTAGCATGAGATGTGATATCCAAATCCTTCACATTCCAATCCTGAGACCCTTCCTATAGCATGCAATATGATATCTCAATGATTCTAATAACAAACCTGAGACCTGTCCTATAGCATGAGATATGATATCCAAGTCCTTCCCATTCCAATCCTGAGACCCTTCCTATAACATGAAATGTGATATCCAACTCCTTCCCATTCCAACCTGAGACCCTTCCTATAGCATGAGATGGGATATCCAACTTCTTCCAAATCCAATACTGATACCTTTTCGATAGCATGAGATGTGATGTCCCAATGCTTCTACCAAACCTGAGACCCATACTATGGCATGAGATGTGATATCAAACTCCTTCCCATTCCAATCCTGAGACCCTTCCTATAGCTTGAGGTGTGATATCCAACTCCTTCTCATTCCAATTCTGAGACCCTTCTTATACCATGAGACTTGATATCTCAATGCTTCTAATACCAAACCTGAGACCCGTCCTATAACATGAGATGTGATATCCAAATCTTTCCCCTTCCAAACCTTAGACCCTTCCTTTATCATGAGATGTGATATCCAACTCCTTCCCATTCCAATCCTGAGACCCTTCCGATATCATGAGATTTGTTATCTCAATGCTTCTAATATCAAACTTGAGACCCTCACTATAGCATGAGATGTGACATCCAAGTCCTCCCCATTCCAATCCTGAGACCCTTCCTATAGCATGAGATGTGATATCTCAATGCTTCTAATACCAAACCTGAGACCCTTCCTTTAACATGAGATGGGATATCCAACTCCTTCCCATTCCAATCCTGAGACCCTTCCGATAGCAGAGATGTGATATCTCAATGCTTATACCAATCCTGAGACCCTTCCTATGGCCTGAGATGTCATATACAACTCCTTCCCAATCCAATCCTGAGACCCTTCCTATAGCATGAGATGTGATATCTCAATGCTTATACCAAATCTGAGACCCTTCCTATAGCATGAGATGTGATATCCAACTCCTTCCCATTCCAATCCTGATACCCTTCCTATAGCATGAGATGTGATGTCTCAATGCTTCTAATACCAAACCTGAGATCCTTCCTATAACATGAGATGTCATATCCAACTCCTTCCCATTCCAATCCTGAGACCCTTCCTTTAGCATGAGATGTGATGTCTCAATGCTTCTAATACCAAACCTGAGAACCTTCCTACAGCATGCGATGTGATATCTCAATGCTTCTAATACCAAACCTGAGACCAGTCCTATAACATGAGATTGGATATCCAACTCCTTCCCCTTCCAAACCTGAGACCCTTCCTATAGCATGAGATGTGATATCCAACTTCTTCCCATTCCAATCCTGAGACCCTTCCTATAACATGAGATGTGATGTCTCAATGCTTCTAATACCAAACCTGAGATCATTCCTATAACATGAGATGTGATATCCAACTCCTTCCCATTCCAATCCTGAGACCCTTCCTATAGCATGAGATGTGCTATCTCAATGCTTATACCAAACCTGAGACCCTTCTTAAAGCTTGAGATGTGATATCCAACTCCTTCCCATTCCAATCCTGAGACCCTTCCTATAGCATGAGATGTGATATCTCAAGGCCTCTAATACCAAACCTGAGATCCGTCCTCTAACATAAAATGTGATATCCAACTCCTTCCCCTTCCAAACCTGAGAGCCTTCCTATAGCATGAGATGGGATATCCAAATCCTTCCCATTCCAATCCTGAGACCCTTCCTATAGCATGAGATGTGATATCTCAATGCTTATATCAAACCTGAGAGCCTACCTATAGCATGAGATGTGATATCCAAGTCCATCCCATTCCAATCCTTAGACCCTTCCTACAGCATGCGATGTGATATCTCAATGATTCTAATACCAAACCAGAGACTCTTACTATAACATGAGATGGGATATCCAACTCCTTCCCATTCCAATCCTGAGCCGCTTCCGATAGCAGAGATGTGATATCTCAATGCTTATACCAAACATGAGACCCTTCCTATAACATGAGATGTGATATCCAACTCCTTCCCGTTCCAAACCTGAGACACTAACTATAGCATATGTGATATCCAACTCCTTCCCATTCCAAACATGAGACCCTTCCTATAGCAAGAAAGTAATATCCAAATCCTTCCCATTCCAATCCTGAGACCCTTCCTATAACATGAGATGTGATATCCAACTCCTTCCCATTCACATCCTGAGACCCTTCCTATAGCATGAGAAGGGATATCCAACTCCTTCCCAATCCAATCCTGAGACCCTTCCGATAGCAGAGATCTGATATCTCAATGCTTCTACCAAACCTGAGAGCCTTCCTTTAGCATGAGATGTGATATCCAAATCCTTCACATTCCAATCCTGAGACCCTTCCTATAGCATGAGATGTGATATCTCAATGCTTCTAATACCAAACCTGAGATCCTTCCTATAACATGAGATGTGATATCCAATTCCTTCCCATTCCAAACCTGAGACCCTTCCTATTGGATGAGATGAGATATCCAACTCCTTCCCATTCCAACCCTGAGACCCTTCCTATAGCATGAGATGTGATGTCTCAATGCTTCTAATACCAAACCTGAGATCCTTCCTATAACATGAGATGTGATGTCCAACTCCTTCCATTCCAATCCTGAGACCCGTCCTATAGCATGAGATGTGATATCTCAATGCTTATACCAAACCTGAGACCCTTCCTATAGCATGAGATGTGATATCCAACTACTTCCCATTCCAATCCTGAGACCCTTCCTATAGCATGAGATGTGATATCTCAATGCTTCTAATACCAAACCTGAGATCCTTCCTCTAACATGAAATGTGATATCCAACTCCTTCCCTTTCCAAACCTAAGAGCCTATCTATAGCATGAGATGTGGTATCCAAGTCCTTCCCATTCCAAGCCTTAGACCCTTCCTACAGCATGCAATATGATATCTCAATGATTCTAATAACAAACCTGAGACCCGTCCTATAGCATGAGATATGATATCCAAGTCCTTCCCATTCCAATCCTGAGACCCTTCCTATAACATGAAATGTGATATCCAACTCCTTCCCATTCCAACCTGAGACCCTTCCTATAGCATGAGATGGGATATCCAACTTCTTCCAAATCCAATACTGATACCCTTCCGATAGCATGAGATGTGATGTCCCAATGCTTCTACCAAACCTGAGACCCATACTATGGCATGAGATGTGATATCAAACTCCTTCCCATTCCAATCCTGAGACCCTTCCTATAGCTTGAGGTGTGATATCCAACTCCTTCCCATTCCAATTCTGAGACCCTTCTTATACCATGAGACTTGATATCTCAATGCTTCTAATACCAAACCTGAGAACCGTCCTATAACATGAGATGTGATATCCAAATCCTTCCCCTTCCAAACCTTAGACCCTTCCTTTATCATGAGATGTGGTATCCAACTCCTTCCCATTCCAATCCTGAGACCCTTCCGATATCATGAGATTTGTTATCTCAATGCTTCTAATATCAAACTTGAGACCCTCCCTATAGCATGAGATGTGACATCCAAGTCCTTCCCATTCCAATCCTGAGACCCTTCCTATAGCATGAGATGTGATATCTCTATGCTTCTAATACCAAACCTGAGACCCTTCCTATAACATGAGATGGGATATCCAACTCCTTCCCATTCCAATCCTGAGACCCTTCCGATAGCAGAGATGTGATATCTCAATGCTTATACCAAACCTGAGACCCTTCCTATGGCCTGAGATGTCATATACAACTCCTTCCCATTCCAATCCTGAGACCCTTCCTTTAGCATGAGATGTGATATCTCAATGCTTATACCAAATCTGAGACCCTTCCTATAGCATGAGATGTGATATCTCAATGCTTATACCAAACCTGAGAGCCTACCTATAGCATGAGATGTGATATCCAAGTCCATCCCATTCCAATCCTTAGACCCTTCCTACAGCATGCGATGTGATATCTCAATGATTCTAATACCAAACCAGAGACTCTTACTATAACATGAGATGGGATATCCAACTCCTTCCCATTCCAATCCTGAGCCGCTTCCGATAGCAGAGATGTGATATCTCAATGCTTATAACAAACCTGAGACCCTTCCTATAACATGAGATGTGATATCCAACTCCTTCCCGTTCCAAACCTGAGACACTAATTATAGCATATGTGATATCCAACTCATTCCCATTCCAAACATGAGACCCTTCCTATAGCAAGAAAGTAATATCCAACTCCTACCCATTCCAATCCTGAGACCCTTCCTATAGCAAGAGATGTGATATCCAAATCCTTCCCATTCCAATCCTGAGACCCTTCCTATAACATGAGATGTGATATCCAACTCCTTCCCATTCCAACCTAAGACACTTCCTATAGCATGAGAAGGGATATCCAACTCCTTCCCAATCCAATCCTGAGACCCTTCCGATAGCAGAGATGTGATATCTCAATGCTTATACCAAACCTGAGACCCTTCCTATGGCATGAGATGTGATATCCAACTCCTTGCCATTCAAATCCTGAGACCCTTCCTATAGCATGAGAAGGGATATCCAACTCCTTCCCAATCCAATCCTGAGACCCTTCCGATAGCAGAGACGTGATATCTCAATGCTTCTACCAAACCTGAGACCCTTCCTTTAGCATGAGATGTGATCTCCAAATCCTTCACATTCCAATCCTGAGACCCTTCCTATAGCATGAGATGTGATATCTCAATGCTTCTAATACCAAACCTGAGATCCTTCCTATAACATGAGATGTGATATCCAATTCCTTCCCATTCCAAACCTGAGACCCTTCCTATTGGATGAGATGTGATATCCAACTCCTTCCCATTCCAACCCTGAGACCCTTCCTATAGCATGAGATGTGATGTCTCAATGCTTCTAATAGCAAACCTGAGATCCTTCCTATAACATGAGATGTGATATCCAACTCCTTCCATTCCAATCCTGAGACCCGTCCTATAGCATGAGATGTGATATCTCAATGCTTATACCAAACCTGAGACACTTCCTATAGCATGAGATGTGATATCCAACTACTTCCCATTCCAATCCTGAGACCCTTCCTATAGCATGAGATGTGATATCTCAATGCTTCTAATACCAAACCTGAGATCCTTCCTCTAACATGAAATGTGATATCCAACTCCTTCCCTTTCCAAACCTAAGAGCCTATCTATAGCATGAGATGTGATATCCAAGTCCTTCCCATTCCAACCCTTAGACCCTTCCTACAGCATGCAATATGATATCTCAATGATTCTAATAACAAACCTGAGACCCGTCCTATAACATGAGATGGGATATCCAACTCCTTCCCATTCCAATCCTGAGACACTTCCGATAGCAGAGATGTGATATCTCAATGCTTATACCAAACCTGAGACCCTTCCTATAACATGAGATGTGATATCCAAATCCTTCCCGTTCCAAACCTGAGATCCTTCCTTTAGCATGAGATGTGATATCCAGCTCCTTCCCATTCCAATCCTGAGACACTTCCGATAGCATGAGATGTGATATCTCAATGCTTCTAATATCAAAACTGAGACCCTCCCTATAGCATGATATGTGATATCCAACTCCTTCCCATTCCAATCCTGAGACCCTTCTGATAGCATGAGATGTGATATCTCAATGCTTCTAATACCAAACCTGAGATCCTTCCGATAGCATGAGATGTGATATCTCAATGGTTCTAATACCAAACCTGAGATCCTTCCTATAACATGAGATGTGATATCCAAATCCTTCCCCTTCCAAACCTGAGACCCTCCCTTTAGCATGAGATGTGATATCCAACTCCTTCCCATTCCAATCCTGAGACCCTTCTGATAGCATGAGATGTGATATCTCAATGCTTCTAATACCAAACCTGAGATCCTTCCGATAGCATGAGATGTGATATCTCAATGGTTCTAATACCAAACCTGAGATCCTTCCTATAACATGAGATGTGATATCCAAATCCTTCCCCTTCCAAACCTGAGACCCTCCCTTTAGCATGAGATGTGATATCCAACTCCTTCCCATTCCAATCCTGAGACCCTTCCTATAGCATGAGATGTGATATCTCAATGCTTCTAATACCAAACCTGAGATCCTTCCTCTAACATGAAATGTGATATCCAACTCCTTCCCTTTCCAAACATAAGAGCCTATCTATAGCATGAGATGTGATATCCAAGTCCTTCCCATTCCAACCCTTAGACCCTTCCTACAGCATGCAATATGATATCTCAATGATTCTAATAACAAACCTGAGACCCGTCCTATAACATGAGATGGGATATCCAACTCCTTCCCATTCCAATCCTGAGACACTTCCGATAGCAGAGATGTGATATCTCAATGCTTATACCAAACCTGAGACCCTTCCTATAACATGAGATGTGATATCCAAATCCTTCCCGTTCCAAACCTGAGACCCTTCCTTTAGCATGAGATGTGATATCCAGCTCCTTCCCATTCCAATCCTGAGACACTTCCGACAGCATGAGATGTGATATCTCAATGCTTCTAATATCAAAACTGAGACCCTCCCTATAGCATGATATGTGATATCTAAGTCCTTCCCATTCCAATCCTGAGACCCTTCCTATAGCATGAGATGTGATATCTCAATGCTTCTAATACCAAACCTGAGATCCTTCCGATAGCATGAGATGTGATATCTCAATGGTTCTAATACCAAACCTGAGATCCTTCCTATAACATGAGATGTGATATCCAAATCCTTCCCCTTCCAAACCTGAGACCCTCCCTTTAGCATGAGATGTGATATCCAACTCCTTCCCATTCCATTCCTGAGACCCTTCTGATAGCATGAGATGTGATATCTCAATGCTTCTAATACCAAACCTGAGATCCTTCCGATAGCATGAGATGTGATATCTCAATGCCTCTAATACCAAACCTGAGATCCTACCTCTAACATGAAATGTGATATCCAACTCTTTCCCCTTCCAAACCTGAGAGCCTTCCTATAGCATGAGATGTGATATCCAAGTCCTTCCCATTCCAATCCTGAGACCCTTCCTATAGCTTGAGATGTGATATCCAACTCCTTCCCATTCCAATTCTGAGACCCTTCCTATACTCTGAGACTTGATATCTCAATGCTTCTAATACCAAACCTGAGACCCGTAATATAACATGAGATGTGATATCCAAATCCTTCCCCTTCCAAACCTTAGACCCTTCCTTTATCATGAGATGTGATATCCAACTCCTTCCCATTCCAATCCTGAGACCCTTCCGATATCATGAGATGTGATATCTCAAAGCTTCTAATATCAAACCTGAGACCCTTCCTATAACATGAGATGGGATATCCAACTCCTTCCCATTCCAATCCTGAGACCCTTCCGATAGCAGAGATGTGATATCTCAATGCTTATACCAAACCTGAGACCCTTCCTATGGCCTGAGATGTCATATACAACTCCTTCCCATTCCAATCCTGAGACCCTTCCTTTAGCATGAGATGTGATATCTCAATGCTTATACCAAATCTGAGACCCTTCCTATAGCATGAGATGTGATATCTCAATGCTTATACCAAACCTGAGAGCCTACCTATAGCATGAGATGTGATATCCAAGTCCATCCCATTCCAATCCTTAGACCCTTCCTACAGCATGCGATGTGATATCTCAATGATTCTAATACCAAACCAGAGACTCTTACTATAACATGAGATGGGATATCCAACTCCTTCCCATTCCAATCCTGAGCCGCTTCCGATAGCAGAGATGTGATATCTCAATGCTTATAACAAACCTGAGACCCTTCCTATAACATGAGATGTGATATCCAACTCCTTCCCGTTCCAAACCTGAGACACTAATTATAGCATATGTGATATCCAACTCATTCCCATTCCAAACATGAGACCCTTCCTATAGCAAGAAAGTAATATCCAACTCCTACCCATTCCAATCCTGAGACCCTTCCTATAGCAAGAGATGTGATATCCAAATCCTTCCCATTCCAATCCTGAGACCCTTCCTATAACATGAGATGTGATATCCAACTCCTTCCCATTCCAACCTAAGACACTTCCTATAGCATGAGAAGGGATATCCAACTCCTTCCCAATCCAATCCTGAGACCCTTCCGATAGCAGAGATGTGATATCTCAATGCTTATACCAAACCTGAGACCCTTCCTATGGCATGAGATGTGATATCCAACTCCTTGCCATTCAAATCCTGAGACCCTTCCTATAGCATGAGAAGGGATATCCAACTCCTTCCCAATCCAATCCTGAGACCCTTCCGATAGCAGAGACGTGATATCTCAATGCTTCTACCAAACCTGAGACCCTTCCTTTAGCATGAGATGTGATCTCCAAATCCTTCACATTCCAATCCTGAGACCCTTCCTATAGCATGAGATGTGATATCTCAATGCTTCTAATACCAAACCTGAGATCCTTCCTATAACATGAGATGTGATATCCAATTCCTTCCCATTCCAAACCTGAGACCCTTCCTATTGGATGAGATGTGATATCCAACTCCTTCCCATTCCAACCCTGAGACCCTTCCTATAGCATGAGATGTGATGTCTCAATGCTTCTAATAGCAAACCTGAGATCCTTCCTATAACATGAGATGTGATATCCAACTCCTTCCATTCCAATCCTGAGACCCGTCCTATAGCATGAGATGTGATATCTCAATGCTTATACCAAACCTGAGACACTTCCTATAGCATGAGATGTGATATCCAACTACTTCCCATTCCAATCCTGAGACCCTTCCTATAGCATGAGATGTGATATCTCAATGCTTCTAATACCAAACCTGAGATCCTTCCTCTAACATGAAATGTGATATCCAACTCCTTCCCTTTCCAAACCTAAGAGCCTATCTATAGCATGAGATGTGATATCCAAGTCCTTCCCATTCCAACCCTTAGACCCTTCCTACAGCATGCAATATGATATCTCAATGATTCTAATAACAAACCTGAGACCCGTCCTATAACATGAGATGGGATATCCAACTCCTTCCCATTCCAATCCTGAGACACTTCCGATAGCAGAGATGTGATATCTCAATGCTTATACCAAACCTGAGACCCTTCCTATAACATGAGATGTGATATCCAAATCCTTCCCGTTCCAAACCTGAGATCCTTCCTTTAGCATGAGATGTGATATCCAGCTCCTTCCCATTCCAATCCTGAGACACTTCCGATAGCATGAGATGTGATATCTCAATGCTTCTAATATCAAAACTGAGACCCTCCCTATAGCATGATATGTGATATCCAACTCCTTCCCATTCCAATCCTGAGACCCTTCTGATAGCATGAGATGTGATATCTCAATGCTTCTAATACCAAACCTGAGATCCTTCCGATAGCATGAGATGTGATATCTCAATGGTTCTAATACCAAACCTGAGATCCTTCCTATAACATGAGATGTGATATCCAAATCCTTCCCCTTCCAAACCTGAGACCCTCCCTTTAGCATGAGATGTGATATCCAACTCCTTCCCATTCCAATCCTGAGACCCTTCTGATAGCATGAGATGTGATATCTCAATGCTTCTAATACCAAACCTGAGATCCTTCCGATAGCATGAGATGTGATATCTCAATGGTTCTAATACCAAACCTGAGATCCTTCCTATAACATGAGATGTGATATCCAAATCCTTCCCCTTCCAAACCTGAGACCCTCCCTTTAGCATGAGATGTGATATCCAACTCCTTCCCATTCCAATCCTGAGACCCTTCCTATAGCATGAGATGTGATATCTCAATGCTTCTAATACCAAACCTGAGATCCTTCCTCTAACATGAAATGTGATATCCAACTCCTTCCCTTTCCAAACATAAGAGCCTATCTATAGCATGAGATGTGATATCCAAGTCCTTCCCATTCCAACCCTTAGACCCTTCCTACAGCATGCAATATGATATCTCAATGATTCTAATAACAAACCTGAGACCCGTCCTATAACATGAGATGAGATATCCAACTCCTTCCCATTCCAATCCTGAGACACTTCCGATAGCAGAGATGTGATATCTCAATGCTTATACCAAACCTGAGACCCTTCCTATAACATGAGATGTGATATCCAAATCCTTCCCGTTCCAAACCTGAGACCCTTCCTTTAGCATGAGATGTGATATCCAGCTCCTTCCCATTCCAATCCTGAGACACTTCCGACAGCATGAGATGTGATATCTCAATGCTTCTAATATCAAAACTGAGACCCTCCCTATAGCATGATATGTGATATCTAAGTCCTTCCCATTCCAATCCTGAGACCCTTCCTATAGCATGAGATGTGATATCTCAATGCTTCTAATACCAAACCTGAGATCCTTCCGATAGCATGAGATGTGATATCTCAATGGTTCTAATACCAAACCTGAGATCCTTCCTATAACATGAGATGTGATATCCAAATCCTTCCCCTTCCAAACCTGAGACCCTCCCTTTAGCATGAGATGTGATATCCAACTCCTTCCCATTCCATTCCTGAGACCCTTCTGATAGCATGAGATGTGATATCTCAATGCTTCTAATACCAAACCTGAGATCCTTCCGATAGCATGAGATGTGATATCTCAATGCCTCTAATACCAAACCTGAGATCCTACCTCTAACATGAAATGTGATATCCAACTCTTTCCCCTTCCAAACCTGAGAGCCTTCCTATAGCATGAGATGTGATATCCAAGTCCTTCCCATTCCAATCCTGAGACCCTTCCTATAGCTTGAGATGTGATATCCAACTCCTTCCCATTCCAATTCTGAGACCCTTCCTATACTCTGAGACTTGATATCTCAATGCTTCTAATACCAAACCTGAGACCCGTAATATAACATGAGATGTGATATCCAAATCCTTCCCCTTCCAAACCTTAGACCCTTCCTTTATCATGAGATGTGATATCCAACTCCTTCCCATTCCAATCCTGAGACCCTTCCGATATCATGAGATGTGATATCTCAAAGCTTCTAATATCAAACTTGAGACCCTCCCTATAGCATGAGATGTGATATCCAAGTCCTTCCCATTCCAATCCTGAGACCCTTCCTATAGCATGAGATGTGATATCTCAATGCTTCTAATACCAAACCTGAGACCCTTCCTATGACATGAGATGGGAATATCCAACTCCTTCCCATTCCAATCCTGAGACCCTTCCGATAGCAGAGATGTGATATCTCAATGCTTATACCAAACCTGAGACCCTTCCTATGGCATGAGATGTGATATCCAACTCCTTGCCATTCAAATCCTGAGACCCTTCCTATAGCATGAGAAGGGATATCCAACTCCTTCCCAATCCAATCCTGAGACCCGTCCTATAGCATGAGATGTGATATCTCAATGCTTATACCAAACCTGAGACACTTCCTATAGCATGAGATGTGATATCCAACTACTTCCCATTCCAATCCTGAGACCCTTCCTATAGCATGAGATGTGATATCTCAATGCTTCTAATACCAAACCTGAGATCCTTCCTCTAACATGAAATGTGATATCCAACTCCTTCCCTTTCCAAACCTAAGAGCCTATCTATAGCATGAGATGTGATATCCAAGTCCTTCCCATTCCAACCCTTAGACCCTTCCTACAGCATGCAATATGATATCTCAATGATTCTAATAACAAACCTGAGACCCGTCCTATAACATGAGATGGGATATCCAACTCCTTCCCATTCCAATCCTGAGACACTTCCGATAGCAGAGATGTGATATCTCAATGCTTATACCAAACCTGAGACCCTTCCTATAACATGAGATGTGATATCCAAATCCTTCCCGTTCCAAACCTGAGACCCTTCCTTTAGCATGAGATGTGATATCCAGCTCCTTCCCATTCCAATCCTGAGACACTTCCGATAGCATGAGATGTGATATCTCAATGCTTCTAATATCAAAACTGAGACCCTCCCTATAGCATGATATGTGATATCTAAGTCCTTCCCATTCCAATCCTGAGACCCTTCCTATAGCATGAGATATGATATCTCAATACTTCTAATACCAAACGTGAGATCCTTCCGATAACATGAGATGTGATATCCAAATCCTTCCCCTTCCAAACCTGAGACCCTCCCTTTAGCATGAGATGTGATATCCAACTCCTTCCCATTCCAATCCTGAGACCCTTCTGATAGCATGAGATGTGATATCTCAATGCTTCTAATACCAAACCTGAGATCCTTCCGATAGCATGAGATGTGATATCTCAATGGTTCTAATACCAAACCTGAGATCCTTCCTATAACATGAGATGTGATATCCAAATCCTTCCCCTTCCAAACCTGAGACCCTCCCTTTAGCATGAGATGTGATATCCAACTCCTTCCCATTCCAATCCTGAGACCCTTCCTATAGCATGAGATGTGATATCTCAATGCTTCTAATACCAAACCTGAGATCCTTCCTCTAACATGAAATGTGATATCCAACTCCTTCCCTTTCCAAACCTAAGAGCCTATCTATAGCATGAGATGTGATATCCAAGTCCTTCCCATTCCAACCCTTAGACCCTTCCTACGGCATGCAATATGATATCTCAATGATTCTAATAACAAACCTGAGACCCGTCCTATAACATGAGATGGGATATCCAACTCCTTCCCATTCCAATCCTGAGACACTTCCGATAGCAGAGATGTGATATCTCAATGCTTATACCAAACCTGAGACCCTTCCTATAACATGAGATGTGATATCCAAATCCTTCCCGTTCCAAACCTGAGACCCTTCCTTTAGCATGAGATGTGATATCCAGCTCCTTCCCATTCCAATCCTGAGACACTTCCGATAGCATGAGATGTGATATCTCAATGCTTCTAATATCAAAACTGAGACCCTCCCTATAGCATGATATGTGATATCTAAGTCCTTCCCATTCCAATCCTGAGACCCTTCCTATAGCATGAGATATGATATCTCAATACTTCTAATACCAAACGTGAGATCCTTCCGATAACATGAGATGTGATATCCAAATCCTTCCCCTTCCAAACCTGAGACCCTCCCTTTAGCATGAGATGTGATATCCAACTCCTTCCCATTCCAATCCTGAGACCCTTCTGATAGCATGAGATGTGATATCTCAATGCTTCTAATACCAAACCTGAGATCCTTCCGATAGCATAAGATGTGATATCTCAATGGTTCTAATACCAAACCTGAGATCCTTCCTATAACATGAGATGTGATATCCAAGTCCTTCCCATTCCAATCCCGAGACCCTTCCTATAGCTTGAGAGGTGATATCCAACTCCTTCCCATTCCAATTCTGAGACCCTTCCTATACTCTGAGACTTGATATCTCAATGCTTCTAATACCAAACCTGAGACCCGTAATATAACATGAGATGTGATATCCAAATCCTTCCCCTTCCAAACCTTAGACCCTTCCTTTATCATGAGATGTGATATCCAACTCCTTCCCATTCCAATCCTGAGACCCTTCCGATATCATGAGATGTGATATCTCAAAGCTTCTAATATCAAACTTGAGACCCTCCCTATAGCATGAGATGTGATATCCAAATCCTTCCCATTCCAATCCTGAGACCCTTCCTATAGCATGAGATGTGATATCTCAATGCTTCTAATACCAAACCTGAGACCCTTCCTATAACATGAGATGGGAATATCCAACTCCTTCCCATTCCAATCCTGAGACCCTTCCGATAGCAGAGATATGATATCTCAATGCTTATACCAAACCTGAGACCCTTCCTATGGCATGAGATGTGATATCCAACTCCTTGCCATTCAAATCCTGAGACCCTTCCTATAGCATGAGAAGGGATATCCAACTCCTTCCCAATCCAATCCTGAGACCCCTCCGATAGCAGAGACGTGATATCTCAATGCTTCTACCAATCCTGAGACCCTTCCTTTAGCATGAGATGTGATATCCAAATCCTTCACATTCCAATCCTGAGACCCTTCCTATAGCATGAGATGTGATATCTCAATGCTTCTAATACCAAACCTGAGCTCCTTCCTATAACATGAGATGTGATATCCAATTCCTTCCCATTCCAAACCTGAGACCCTTCCTATTGGATGAGATGTGATATCCAACTCCTTCCCATTCCTACCCTGAGACCCTTCCTATAGCATGAGATGTGATGTCTCAATGCTTCTAATACCAAACCTGAGATCCTTCCTATAACATGAGATGTGATATCCAACTCCTTCCATTCCAATCCTGAGACCCGTCCTATAGCATGAGATGTGATATCTCAATGCTTATACCAAACCTGAGACCCTTCCTATAGCATGAGATGTGATATCCAACTACTTCCCATTCCAATCCTGAGACCCTTCCTATAGCATGAGATGTGATATCTCAATGCTTCTAATACCAAACCTGAGATCCTTCCTCTAACATGAAATGTGATATCCAACTCCTTCCCTTTCCAAACCTAAGAGCCTATCTATAGCATGAGATGTGATATCCAAGTCCTTCCCGTTCCAATCCTTAGACCCTTCCTACAGCATGCAATATGATATCTCAATGATTCTAATAACAAACCTGAGACCTGTCCTATAGCATGAGATATGATATCCAAGTCCTTCCCATTCCAATCCTGAGACCCTTCCTATAACATGAAATGTGATATCCAACTCCTTCCCATTCCAACCTGAGACCCTTCCTATAGCATGAGATGGGATATCCAACTTCTTCCAAATCCAATACTGATACCCTTCCGATAGCATGAGATGTGATATCCCAATGCTTCTACCAAACCTGAGACCCATACTATGGCATGAGATGTGATATCAAACTCCTTCCCATTCCAATCCTGAGACCCTTCCTATAGCTTGATGTGTGATATCCAACTCCTTCCCATTCCAATTCTGAGACCCTTCTTATACCATGAGACTTGATATCTCAATGCTTCTAATACCAAACCTGAGACCCGTCCTATAACATGAGATGTGATATCCAAATCCTTCCCCTTCCAAACCTGAGACCCTTCCGATATCATGAGATTTGTTATCTCAATGCTTCTAATATCAAACTTGAGACCCTCCCTATAGCATGAGATGTGACATCCAAGTCCTTCCCATTCCAATCCTGAGACCCTTCCTATAGCATGAGATGTGATATCTCTATGCTTCTAATACCAAACCTGAGACCCTTCCTATAACATGAGATGGGATATCCAACTCCTTCCCATTCCAATCCTGAGACCCTTCCGATAGCAGAGATGTGATATCTCAATGCTTATACCAAACATGAGACCCTTCCTATGGCCTGAGATGTCATATACAACTCCTTCCCATTCCAATCCTGAGACCCTTCCTTTAGCATGAGATGTGATATCTCAATGCTTATACCAAATCTGAGACCCTTCCTATAGCATGAGATGTGATATCCAAATCCTTCCCATTCCAATCCTGAGACCCTTCCTATAGCATGAGATGTGATATCTCAATGCTTATATCAAACCTGAGAGCCTACCTATAGCATGAGATGTGATATCCAAGTCCATCCCATTCCAATCCTTAGACCCTTCCTACAGCATGCGATGTGATATCTCAATGATTCTAATACCAAACCAGAGACTCTTACTATAACATGAGATGGGATATCCAACTCCTTCCCATTCCAATCCTGAGCCGCTTCCGATAGCAGAGATGTGATATCTCAATGCTTATACCAAACATGAGACCCTTCCTATAACATGAGATGTGATATCCAACTCCTTCCCGTTCCAAACCTGAGACACTAACTATAGCATATGTGATATCCAACTCCTTCCCATTCCAAACATGAGACCCTTCCTATAGCAAGAAAGTAATATCCAAATCCTTCCCATTCCAATCCTGAGACCCTTCCTATAACATGAGATGTGATATCCAACTCCTTCCCATTCAAATCCTGAGACCCTTCCTATAGCATGAGAAGGGATATCCAACTCCTTCCCAATCCAATCCTGAGACCCTTCCGATAGCAGAGATCTGATATCTCAATGCTTCTACCAAACCTGAGACCCTTCCTTTAGCATGAGATGTGATATCCAAATCCTTCACATTCCAATCCTGAGACCCTTCCTATAGCATGAGATGTGATATCTCAATGCTTCTAATACCAAACCTGAGATCCTTCCTATAACATGAGATGTGATATCCAATTCCTTCCCATTCCAAACCTGAGACCCTTCCTATTGGATGAGATGCGATATCCAACTCCTTCCCATTCCAACCCTGAGACCCTTCCTATAGCATGAGATGTGATGTCTCAATGCTTCTAATACCAAACCTGAGATCCTTCCTATAACATGAGATGTGATATCCAACTCCTTCCATTCCAATCCTGAGACCCGTCCTATAGCATGAGATGTGATATCTCAATGCTTATACCAAACCTGAGACCCTTCCTATAGCATGAGATGTGATATCCAACTACTTCCCATTCCAATCCTGAGACCCTTCCTATAGCATGAGATGTGATATCTCAATGCTTCTAATACCAAACCTGAGATCCTTCCTCTAACATGAAATGTGATATCCAACTCCTTCCCTTTCCAAACCTTAGACCCTTCCTACAGCATGCAATATATCTCAATGATTCTAATAACAAACCTGAGACCCGTCCTATAGCATGAGATATGATATCCAAGTCCTTCCCATTCCAATCCTGAGACCCTTCCTATAACATGAAATGTGATATCCAACTCCTTCCCATTCCAACCTGAGACCCTTCCTATAGCATGAGATGGGATATCCAACTTCTTCCAAATCCAATACTGATACCCTTCCGATAGCATGAGATGTGATGTCCCAATGCTTCTAATACCAAACCTGAGACCCGTCCTATAACATGAGATGTGATATCCAAATCCTTCCCCTTCCAAACCTTAGACCCTTCCTTTATCATGAGATGTGGTATCCAACTCGTTCCCATTCCAATCCTGAGACCCTTCCGATATCATGAGATTTGTTATCTCAATGCTTCTAATATCAAACTTGAGACCCTCCCTATAGCATGAGATGTGACATCCAAGTCCTTCCCATTCCAATCCTGAGACCCTTCCTATAGCATGAGATGTGATATCTCTATACTTCTAATACCAAACCTGAGACCCTTCCTATAACATGAGATGGGATATCCAACTCCTTCCCATTCCAATCCTGAGACCCTTCCGATAGCAGAGATGTGATATCTCAATGCTTATACCAAACCTGAGACCCTTCCTATGGCCTGAGATGTCATATACAACTCCTTCCCATTCCAATCCTGAGACCCTTCCTTTAGCATGAGATGTGATATCTCAATGCTTATACCAAATCTGAGATCCTTCCTATAGCATGAGATGTGATATCCAAATCCTTCCCATTCCAATCCTGAGACCCTTCCTATTGCATGAGATGTGATATCTCAATGCTTATACCAAACCTGAGAGCCTACAATCCTGAGACCCTTCCTTTAGCATGAAATGTGATATCTCAATGCTTATACCAAATCTGAGACCCTTCCTATAGCATGAGATGTGATATCCAAGTCCATCCCATTCCAATCCTTAGACCCTTCCTACAGCATGCGATGTGATATCTCAATGATTCTAATACCAAACCAGAGACTCTTACTATAACATGAGATGGGATATCCAACTCCTTCCCATTCCAATCCTGAGCCGCTTCCGATAGCAGAGATGTGATATCTCAATGCTTATACCAAACCTGAGACCCTTCCTATAACATGAGATGTGATATCCAACTCCTTCCCGTTCCAAACCTGAGACACTAACTATAGCATATGTGATATCCAAATCCTTCCCATTCCAAACATGAGACCCTTCCTATAGCAAGAAAGTAATATCCAACTCCTACCCATTCCAATCCTGAGACCCTTCCTATAGCAAGAGATGTGATATCCAAATCCTTCCCATTCCAATCCTGAGACCCTTCCTATAACATGAGATGTGATATCCAACTCCTTCCCATTCCAACCTGAGACACTTCCTATAGCATGAGAAGGGATATCCAACTCCTTCCCAATCCAATCCTGAGACCCTTCCGATAGCAGAGATGTGATATCTCAATGCTTATACCAAACCTGAGACCCTTCCTATGGCATGAGATGTGATATCCAACTCCTTGCCATTCAAATCCTGAGACCCTTCCTATAGCATGAGATGTGATATCTCTATGCTTCTAATACCAAACCTGAGACCCTTCCTATAACATGAGATGGGATATCCAACTCCTTCCCAATCCAATCCTGAGACCCTTCCGATAGCAGAGATGTGATATCTCAATGCTTATACCAAACCTGAGAACCTTCCTATGGCCTGAGATGTCATATACAACTCCTTCCCATTCCAATCCTGCGACCCTTCCTTTAGCATGAGATGTGATATCTCAATGCTTATACCAAATCTGAGACCCTTCCTATAGCATGAGATGTGATATCCAATTCCTTCCCATTCCAATCCTGAGACCCTTCCTATAGCATGAGATGTGATATCTCAATGCTTATACCAAACCTGAGAGCCTACCTATAGCATGAGATGTGATATCCAAGTCCATCCCATTCCAATCCTTAGACCCTTCCTACAGCATGCGATGTGATATCTCAATGATTCTAATACCAAACCAGAGACTCTTCCTATAACATGAGATGGGATATCCAACTCCTTCCCATTCCAATCCTGAGCCGCTTCTGATAGCAGAGATGTGATATCTCAATGCTTATACCAAACCTGAGACCCTTCCTATAACATGAGATGTGATATCCAACTCCTTCCCGTTCCAAACCTGAGACACTAACTATAGCATATGTGATATCCAACTCCTTCCCATTCCAAACATGAGACCCTTCCTATAGCAAGAAAGTAATATCCAACTCCTACCCATTCCAATCCTGAGACCCTTCCTATAGCAAGAGATGTGATATCCAAATCCTACCCATTCCAATCCTGAGACCCTTCCTATAACATGAGATGTGATATCCAACTCCTTCCCATTCCAACCTGAGACACTTCCTATAGCATGAGAAGGGATATCCAACTCCTTCCCAATCCAATCCTGAGACCCTTCCGATAGCAGAGATGTGATATCTCAATTCTTATACCAAACCTGAGACCCTTCCCATGGCATGAGATGTGATATCCAACTCCTTGCCATTCAAATCCTGAGACCCTTCCTATAGCATGAGATGTGATATCTCAATGCTTATACCAAACCTGAGACCCTTCCTATAACATGAGATGGGATATCCAACTCCTTCCCATGCCAATCCTGAGACCCTTCCGATAGCAGAGATGTGATATCTCAATGCTTATACCAAACCTGAGAACCTTCCTATGGCCTGAGATGTCGTATACAACTCCTTCCCATTCCAATCCTGAGACCCTTCCTTTAGCATGAGATGTGATATCTCAATGCTTATACCAAATCTGAGACCCTTCCTATAGCATGAGATGTGATATCCAATTCCTTCCCATTCCAATCCTGAGACCCTTCCTATAGCATGAGATGTGATATCTCAATGCTTATACCAAACCACCTGAGAGCCTACCTATAGCATGAGATGTGATATCCAAGTCCATCCCATTCCAATCCTTAGACCCTTCCTACAGCATTCGATGTGATATCTCAATGATTCTAATACCAAACCAGAGACTCTTCCTATAACATGAGATGGGATATCCAACTCCTTCCCGTTGCAAACCTGAGACACTAACTATAGCATATGTGATATCCAACTCCTTCCCATTCCAAACATGAGACCCCTCCTATAGCAAGAAAGTAATATCCAACTCCTACCCATTCCAATCCTGAGACCCTTCCTATAGCAAGAGATGTGATATCCAAATCCTTCCCATCCCAATCCTGAGACCCTTCCTATAACATGAATGAGATGTGATATCCAACTCCTTCCCATTCCAACCTGAGACACTTCCTATAGCATGAGAAGGGATATCCAACTCCTTCCCAATCCAATCCTGAGACCCTTCCGATAGCAGAGACGTGATATCTCAATGCTTCTACCAAACCTGAGACCCTTCCTTTAGCATGAGATGTGATATCCAAATCCTTCACATTCCAATCCTGAGACCCTTCCTATAGCATGAGATGTGATATCTCAATGCTTCTAATACCAAACCTGAGATCCTTCCTATAACATGAGATGTGATATCCAATTCCTTCCCATTCCAAACCTGAGATCCTTCCTATAACATGAGATGTGATATCCAACTCCTTCCATTCCAATCCTGACACCCGTCCTATAGCATGAGATGTGATATCTCAATGCTTATACCAAACCTGAGACCCTTCCTATAGCATGAGATGTGATATCCAATTGCTTCCCATTCCAATCCTGAGACCCTTCCTATAGCATGAGATGTGATATCTCAATGCTTCTAATACCAAACCTGAGATCCTTCCTCTAACATGAAATGTGATATCCAACTCCTTCCCTTTCCAAACCTAAGAGCCTATCTATAGCATGAGATGTGATATCCAAGTCCTTCCCATTCCAACCCTTAGACCCTTCCAACAGCATGCAATATGATATCTCAATGATTCTAATAACAAACCTGAGACCCGTCCTATAACATGAGATGGGATATCCAACTCCTTCCCATTCCAATCCTGAGGCACTTCCGATAGCAGAGATGTGATATCTCAATGCTTATACCAAACCTGAGAACCTTCCTATGTCCTGAGATGTCATATACAACTCCTTCCCATTCCAATCCTGAGACCCTTCCTTTAGCATGAGATGTGATATCTCAATGCTTATACCAAATCTGAGACCCTTCCTATAGCATGATGTGATATCCAATTCCTTCCCATTCCAATCCTGAGACCCTTCCTATAGCATGAGATGTGATATCTCAATGCTTATACCAAACCAGAGACTCTTCCTATAACATTAGATGGGATATCCAACTCCTTCCCATTCCAATCCTGAGCCGCTTCCGATAGCAGAGATGTGATATCTCAATGCTTATACCAAACCTGAGACCCTTCCTATAACATGAGATGTGATATCCAACTCCTTCCCGTTCCAAACCTGAGACACTAACTATAGCATATGTGATATCCAACTCCTTCCCATTCCAAACATGAGACCCTTCCAATAGCAAGAAAGTAATATCCAACTCCTACCCATTCCAATCCTGAGACCCTTCCTATAGCATGAGAAGGGATATCCAACTCCTTCCCAATCCAATCCTGAGACCCTTCCGATAGCAGAGATGTGATATCTCAATGCTTATAACAAACCTGAGACCCTTCCTATGGCATGAGATGTGATATCCAACTCCTTCCCATTCCAACCTGAGACACTTCCTATAGCATGAGAAGGGATATCCAACTCCTTCCCAATCCAATCCTGAGACCCTTCCGATAGCAGAGATGTGATATCTCAATGCTTATAACAAACCTGAGACCCTGCCTATGGCATTAGATGTGATATCCAACTCCTTGCCATTCAAATCCTGAGACTCTTCCTATAGCATGAGAAGGGATATCCAACTCCTTCCCAATCCAATCCTGAGACCCTTCCGATAGCAGAGACGTGATATCTCAATGCTTCTACCAAACCTGAGACCCTTCCTTTAGCATGAGATGTGATATCCAAATCCTTCACATTCCAATCCTGAGACCCTTCCTATAGCATGAGATGTGATATCTCAATGCTTCTAATACCAAACCTGAGATCCTTCCTATAACATGAGATGTGATATCCAATTCCTTCCCATTCCAAACCTGAGACCCTTCCTATTGGATGAGATGTGATATCCAACTCCTTCCCATTCCAACCCTGAGACCCTTCCTTTAGCATGAGATGTGATGTCTCAATGCTTCTAATACCAAACCTGAGATCCTTCCTTATAACATGAGATGTGATATCCAACTCCTTCCATTCCAATCCTGAGACCCGTCCTATAGCATGAGATGTGATATCTCAATGCTTATACCAAACCTGAGACCCTTCCTATAGCATGAGATGTGATATCCAACTGCTTCCCATTCCAATCCTGAGACCCTTCCTATAGCATGAGATGTGATATCTCAATGCTTCTAATATCAAAACTGAGACCCTCCCTATAGCATGATATGTGATATCTAAGTCCTTCCCATTCCAATCCTGAGACCCTCCCTATAGCATGAGATGTGATATCCAACTCCTTCCCATTCCAATCCTGAGACCCTTCCTATAGCATGAGATATGATATCTCAATACTTCTAATACCAAACGTGAGATCCTTCCGATAACGAGATGTGATATCCAAATCCTTCCCCTTCCAAACCTGAGACCCTCCCTTTAGCATGAGATGTGATATCCAACTCCTTCCTATTCCAATCCTGAGACTCTTCTGATAGCATGAGATGTGATATCTCAATGCTTCTAATACCAATCCTGAGATCCTTCCGATAGCATGAGATGTGATATCTCAATGCTTCTAATACCAAACCTGAGATCCTTCCTATAACATGAGATGTGATATCCAAATCCTTCCCCTTCCAAACCTGAGACCCTCCCTTTAGCATGAGATGTGATATCCAACTCCTTCCCATTCCAATCCTGAGACCCTTCCGATATCATGAGATGTGATATCTCAAAGCTTCTAATATCAAACTTGAGACCCTCCCTATAGCGTGAGATGTGATATCCAAGTCCTTCCCATTCCAATCCTGAGACCCTTCCTATAGCATGAGATATGATATCTCAATGCTTCTAATACCAAACCTGAGACCCTTCCTATAACATGAGATGGGAATATCCAACTCCTTCCCATTCCAATCCTGAGACCCTTCCGATAGCAGAGATGTGATATCTCAATGCTTATACCAAACCTGAGATCCTTCCTATAACATGAGATGTCCTGAGACACTTCCTATAGCATGAGATGTGATATCTCACTGCTTATACCAAACCTGAGACCCTTCCCATAGCATGAGATGTGATATCCAAGTCCTTCCCATTCCAACCCTGAGACCCTTCCTATAGCATGAGATGTGATATCTCAATGCTTCTAATACCAAACCTGAGATCCTTCCTATAACATGAGATGTGATATCCAACTCCTTCCCATTCCAATCCTGAGACCCTTCTGATAGCATAAGATATATCTCAATGCTTCTATACCAAACCTGAGATCCTTCCGATAGCATGAGATGTGATATCTCAATACTTCTAATACCAAACCTGAGATCCTATAACATGAGATGTGATATCCAAATCCTTATCTTCCAAACCTGAGACCCTTCCTTTACCATGAGATGTGATATCCAACTCCTTCCCATTCCAATCCTGAGACCCTTCCTATAGCCTGAGATGTGATATCTCAATGTTTATACCAAACCTGAGACCCTTCCTATAACATGAGATGTGATATCCAACTCCTTCCCGTTCCAAACCTGAGACCCTTCCTTTAGCATGAGATGTGATATCCAGCTCCTTCCCATTCCAATCCTGAGACACTTCCGATAGCATGAGATGTGATATCTCAATGCTTCTAATATCTAAACTGAGACCCTCCCTATAGCATGATATGTGATATCTAAGTCCTTCCCATTCCAATCCTGAGACCCTTCCTATAGCATGAGATGTGATATCTCAATGCTTATCCTTGATTCCTGTAGTAAATTGATTTCCTTTGCAGGCCGACTCCTGTCACGAATGCCTTGTCTGCATGCATTCTCTCCTGGCCATTCTCTCACCGTGGCTATTTGCCTACCCCCTTCCTCTCTCAGTGGATGGACTTCTCCATCCTAGCCTCCTACCACTCAACTCCGCCTACTTGGAGAATTCAACATGAACCTGTATGCTTCCTGACCTGGACTTTTACGAGATCTGCAACTCTTCATGTCGCTGGCCCTACACACTGCAGGGAATACTCAGGATTTTCTGATCTCAGACCTCCCCCTCTGTAACCCTCTCAACAATCCTCTCCCGTGGTGATCAAGTTCTCATCTTCAAAGAAGGCTAACTGCCAGCTGTTCCTCCTCAGAGGAGTTCTCCCTTTCTGTCCCTGCTCCCTGCACCGTTTCGCGTTGCAAACACTCGCTTCCCTGCTCTCTTGTTTAGACGCTTTTCCTTCTCAGAGGCCTTCTTGCTTTCTGCCCTTTTCGCGTTGCAAGTACTCGCTTCCCAGCTCTCTGGTTTAGACGCGTGTTCCCTGCCTTCTCTCCTCTTCCCGCTGCCTTCAAATCAAAAAATGAGCTCCAAAAGATACACAGTGCTCAGAATGCTCTATAACACCCATTATTCAACATATAGCCGTAACCCGCTAGACGTGCTGTAAACTAGCAAAAACAGCTAGAAAATGTACTTTCCTCGCGTTTTTGTAAATGCTAATTCTGATGGGTTCCCATGTATACTGTCCGTGCGTTTGTTGTCGAATGCTGAAGTTTTTAACCACTGTTCTCCCATACAAGGGGGGGGGGGGGTCAACGTCTACTGCTGTTCATAGGCTGAATGTATACGGCTGAAATCTTCAAGGCATTATCAGCTTTCCTGACTGTTTTGGAACGTGTATTTGCCATCTGTTAATGCAGTCGCCCTGTGTTCATAGTCCCTTCTACTTTACAGGCTGCACTCTCCTGGTGATCACATTCTCCTCTCCAGAGCAGGCTGACTACCAGCTGCTCCTCCTCATAGGCGTTCATCCTTTCTGTCCCTGCTCCCTGCACCGTTTCGCGTTGCATGTACTCGCTTCCCAGCTCTCTGGTTTAGATGCGTGTTCCCTGCCTTCTCTCCTCTTCCTACAGCCTTCCAATGAGCTCCACAAGATACAGTGTTCAGAATGCTTTATAACACCCATTATTCAACATATAGCTGTAACCCGCTAGACGTATTGAAACGTGCTAAAAACGAGCAGAAACAGCTAGAACATGTACTTTCCTCGCGTTTTGGTAAATGCGAATTCTGGTGGATTCCCATTTTGTACTCTGTTCGTGCGTTTGTTCAGTCGAATCCTGGTCTTTTGAACCACTCTTCTCCCATACAAGGGAGGGTCAAAATGTGTTGTTCACAGGCTGAATTTATACTGCTGAAATGCTCGCTTCCCTGCTCTCTGGTTTAGACGTGTGTACCCTGCATTTACCAAAACGCGAGGGAAGTACATTTTCTAGCTGTTTTTGCTAGTTTTTAGCACGTTTCAAATACGTCTATCGGGTTACAGCTATATGTTGAATAATGGGTGTTATAAAGCATTCTGAACACTGTATCTTGTGGAGCAAATTGGAAGGCTGTAGCAAGAAGAGAGAAGGCAGGGAACACGCATCTCAACCAGAGAGCTGGGAAGCGAGTACATGCAACGCGAAACGGTGCAGGGAGCAGGGACAGAAAGGATGAACACCTATGAGGAGGAGCAGCTGGTAGTTAGCCTGCATAGGAGAGAAGAATGTGATCACTAGGGGAGTGCAGCCTGTAAACTAGAAGGAACGATGAACAAAGGGCGACTGCATTAACAGATGGCAAATACACGTTCCAAAACAGTCAGGAAAGCTGATAATGCCTTGAAGATTTCAGCCGTATACATTCAGCCTGTGAACAGCAGATGTTGACCCCCCCCCTCCCTAGTATGGGAGAATAGTGGTTAAAAACGTCAGGATTCGACACAAACGCACGGACACAGTACATACAACATGGGAACCCACCAGAATTCGCATTTACAAAAACGCGAGGGAAGTACATTTTCGAGCTGTTTCTGCTCGTTTTTAGCACGTTTCAATACGTCTAGCGGGTTACAGCTATATGTTGAATAATGGGGTTATAAAGCATTCTGAACACTATCTTGTGGAGCTCATTGGAAGGCTGTAGGAAGAGGAGAGAAGGCAGGGAACACGCTTCTAAACCAGAGAGCTGGGAAGCGAGTACATGCAACGCGGAACGGTGCAGGGAGCAGGGACAGAAAGGATGAACGCCTATGAGGAGGAGCAGCTGGTAGTCAGCCTGCTCTGGAGAGGAGAATGTGATCACCAGGGGAGTGCAGCCTGTGAAGTAGAAGGGACGATGAACACAGGGCGACTGCATTAACAGATGGCAAATACACGTTCCAAAACAGTCAGGAAAGCTGATAATGCCTTGAAGATTTCAGCCGTATACATTCAGCCTGTGAACAGCAGTAGACGTTGACCCCCCCTTGTATGGGAGAACAGTGGTTAAAAACTTCAGGATTCAACAACAAACGCACGGACAGTACATACATGGGAACCCATCAGAATTAGCATTTACAAAAACGCGAGGAAAGTACATTTTCTAGCTGTTTTTGCTAGTTTACAGCACGTTTCAATACGTCTAGCGGGTTACGGCTATATGTTGAATAATGGGTGTTATAGAGCATTCTGAGCACTGTGTATCTTTTGGAGCTCATTTTTTGATTTGAAGACAGCGGGAAGAGGAGAGAAGGCAGGGAACAGGCGTCTAAACCAGAGAGCTGGGAAGCGAGTACTTGCAACGCGAAAAGGGCAGAAAGGAAGAAGGCCTCTGAGAAGGAAAAGCGTCTAAGCCAGAGAGCAGGAAAGCGAGTGTTTGCATCGCGAAACTGTGCAGGGAGCAGGGACAGAAAGGGAGAACTCCTCTGAGGAGGAATAGCTGGCAGTTAGCCTTCTTTGGAGATGAGAACTTGATCACCACGGGAGAGGATTGTTGAGAGGGTTACTGAGGGGGAGGTCTGAGATCAGAAAATCCTGAGTATTCCCTGCAGTGTGTAGGGCCAGCGACATGAAGAGTTGCAGATCTCGTAAAAGTCCAGGTCAGGAAGCATACAGGTTCATGTTGAATTCTCCAAGTAGGCGGAGTTGAGTGGTAGGAGGCTAGGATGGAGAAGTCCATCCACTGAGAGAGGAAGGGGGTAGGCAAATAGCCACGGTGAGCGAATGGCCAGGAGAGAATGCATGCAGACAAGGCATTCGTGACAGGAGTCGGCCTGCAAAGGAAATCAATTTACTACAGGAATCAAGGATAAGCATTGAGATAGCACATCTCATGCTATAGGGTCTCAGGATTGGAATGGGAAGGATTTAGATATCACATATGCTATAGGGAGGGTCTCAGTTTTGATATTAGAAGCATTAAGATATCACATCTCATGCTATCGGAAGTTTCTCAGGATTGGAATGGGAAGGAGCTGGATATCACATCTCATGCTAAAGGAAGGGTCTCAGGTTTGGAACGGGAAGGAGTTGGATATCACATCTCATGTTATAGGAAGGGTCTCAGGTTTGGTATAAACATTGAGATATCACATCTCTGCTATCGGAAGTGTCTCAGGATTGGAATGGGAAGGAGTTGGATATCCCATCTCATGTTATAGGACGGGTCTCAGGTTTTTTATTAAAATCATTGAGATATCATATTGCATGCTGTAGGAAGGGTCTAAGGATTGGAATGGAAGGAGTTGGATATCACATCTCATGTTAAAGGAAGGATCTCAGGTTTGGTATTAGAAGCATTGAGACATCACATCTCATGCTATAGGAAGGGTCTCAGGATTGGAATGGGAAGGACTTGGATATCACATCTCATGCTATAGGGAGGGTCTCAAGTTTGATAGAAGCATTGAGATATCACATTTCATGATATCGGAAGGGTCTCAAGATTGTAATGGGAAGGAGTTGGATATCACATCTCATGATAAAGGAAGGGTCTAAGGTTTGGAAGGGGAAGGATTTGGATATCACATCTCATGTTATAGGACGGGTCTCAGGTTTGGTATTAGAAGCATTGAGATATCAAGTCTCATGGTATAGGAAGGGTCTCAGAATTGGAATGGGAAGGAGTTGGATATCACATTTCAAGCTATAGGAAGGGTCTCAGGATTAGAATGGGAAGGAGTTTGATATCACATCTCATGCCATAATATGGGTCTCAGGTTTGGTAGAAGCATTGGGTTATCACATCTCATGCTATCGGAAGGGTATCGGGATTGGATTTGGAAGGAGTTGGATATCCCATCTCATGCTATAGGAAGGGTCTCAGGTTGGAATGGGAAGGAGTTGGATATCACATCTCATGTTATAGGAAGGGTCTCAGGATTGGAATGGGAAGGACTTGGATATCACATCTCATGCTATAGGAAGGCTCTCAGGTTTGCAAGGGGAAAGAGTTGGATATCACATTTCATGTTAGAGGTAGGATCTCAGGTTTGGTATTAGAAGCATTGAGATATCACATCTCATGCTATCAGAAGGATCTCAGGTTTGGTATAGAAGCATTGAGATATCATATCTTATGCTATCAGAAGAGTCTCAGGATAGGAATGGGAAGGAGTTGAATATCACATCTCATGGTAAAGGGAGGGTCTCAGGTTTGGAAGATAAGGATTTGGATATCACATCTCATGTTATAGGAAGGTTCTCAGGTTTGGTATTAGAAGTATTGAGATATCACATCTCATGCTATCGGAAGGATCTCAGGTTTGGTATAGAAGCATTGAGATATCATATCTTATGCTATCAGAAGGGTCTCAGGATTGGAATGGGAAGGAGTTGGATATCACATCTCATGCTATAGGGAGGGTCTCAAGTTTGATAGAAGCATTGAGATATCACATTTCATGATATCGGAAGGGTCTCAAGATTGGAATGGGAAGGAGTTGGATATCACATCTCATGATAAAGGAAGGGTCTAAGGTTTGGAAGGGGAAGGATTTGGATATCACATCTCATGTTATAGGACGGGTCTCAGGTTTGGTATTAGAAGCATTGAGATATCAAGTCTCATGGTATAGGAAGGGTCTCATAATTGGAATGGGAAGGAGTTGGATATCACATTTCAAGCTATAGGAAGGGTCTCAGGATTAGAATGGGAAGGAGTTTGATATCACATCTCATGCCATAATATGGGTCTCAGGTTTGGTAGAAGCATTGGGTTATCACATCTCATGCTATCGGAAGGGTATCGGGATTGGATTTGGAAGGAGTTAGATATCCCATCTCATGCTATAGGAAGGGTCTCAGGTTGGAATGGGAAGGAGTTGGATATCACATCTCATGTTATAGGAAGGGTCTCAGGATTGGAATGGGAAGGACTTGGATATCACATCTCATGCTATAGGAAGGCTCTCAGGTTTGCAAGGGGAAAGAGTTGGATATCACATTTCATGTTAGAGGTAGGATCTCAGGTTTGGTATTAGAAGCATTGAGATATCACATCTCATGCTATCAGAAGGATCTCAGGTTTGGTATAGAACCATTGAGATATCATATCTTATGCTATCAGAAGAGTCTCAGGATTGGAATGGGAAGGAGTTGGATATCACATCTCATGGTAAAAGGAGGGTCTCAGGTTTGGAAGATAAGGATTTGGATATCACATCTCATGTTATAGGAAGGATCTCAGGTTTGGTATTAGAAGTATTGAGATATCACATCTCATGCTATCGGAAGGATCTCAGGTTTGGTATAGAAGCATTGAGATATCATATCTTATGCTATCAGAAGGGTCTCAGGATTGGAATGGGAAGGAGTTGGATATCACATCTCATGCTAAAGGGAGGGTCTCAGGTTTGGAAGGGGAAGGATTTGGATATCACATCTCATGTTATAGGATGGATCTCAGGTTTGGTATTAGAAGTATTGAGATATCACATCTCATGTTATCGGAAGGATCTCAGGTTTGGTATTAGAAGTATTTAGATATCACATCTCATGCTATAGGAAGGGTCTCAGGATTGGAATGGGAAGGACTTAGATATCACATATCATGCTATAGGGAGGGTCTCAGTTTTGATATTAGAAGCATTGAGATATCACATCTCATGCTATCGGAAGTGTCTCAGGATTGGAATGGGAAGGAGCTGGATATCACATCTCATGCTAAAGGAAGGGTCTCAGGTTTGGAACGGGAAGGAGTTGGATATCACATCTCATGTTATAGGAAGGGTCTCAGGTTTGGTATAAACATTGAGATATCACATCTCTGCTATCGGAAGTGTCTCAGGATTGGAATGGGAAGGAGTTGGATATCCCATCTCATGTTATAGGACGGGTCTCAGGTTTTTTATTAGAATCATTGAGATATCATATTGCATGCTGTAGGAAGGGTCTAAGGATTGGAATGCGAAGGACTTGGATATCACATCTCATGCTATAGATAGGCTCTCAGGTTTGGAAAGTGAAGGAGTTGGATATCACATTTCATGTTAGAGGAAGGATCTCAGGTTTGGTATTAGAGGCATTGAGATATCACATCTCAGGCTATAGGAAGGGTCTCAGGATTGGAATGGGAAGGAGTTGGATATCACATCTCATGCTATAGGAAGGGTTTCAGGTTTGGTATAAGCATTGAGATATCACATCTCATGCTATAGGAAGGGTCTCAGGATTGGAATGGAAGGAGTTGGATATCACATCTCATGTTATAGGAAGGATCTGAGGTTTGGTATTAGAAGCATTGAGACATCACATCTCATGCTATAGGAAGGGTCTCAGGATTGGAATTGGAAGGAGTTGGATATCAAATCTCATGCTATAGGAAGGGTCTCAGGATTGGAATGGGAAGGAGTTGAATATGACATCTCATGCCGTAGGAAGGGTCTCAGGTTTGGTATAAACATTGAGATATCACATCTCTGCTATCAAAAGGGTCTCAGGATTGGAATTGGAAGGAGTTGGATATCCCATCTCATGTTATAGGAAGAGTCTCAGGTTTGGTATTAGAAGCATTGAGATATCACATCTCATGCTATAGGAAGTGTCTCAGGATTGGAATGGGAAGGACTTGGATATCACATCTCATGCTATAGGTAGGGTCTCAAGTTTGACATTAGAAGCATTGAGATATCACATCTCATGCTATAGGAAGGGTCTGAGGATTGGAATGGGAAGGAGTTGGATATCACATCTCCTGCTATGGGAAGGGTCTCAGGTTTGGTATAAGCAGTGAGATATCACATCTCATGCTATAGGAAGTGTCTCAGGATTGGAATGGGAAGGAGTTGGATATCACATCTCATGTTATAGGAAAGATCTCAGGTGTGGTATAAGCATTGAGATATCACATCTCTGCTATCGGAAGGGTCTCAAGATTGGAATGGGAAGGAGTTGGATATTCCCATCTCATGTTATAGGAAGGGTCTCAGGTTTGATATTAGAAGCATTGAGATATCACATCTCATGCTATAGGAAGGGTCTCAGGATTGGAATGGGAAGGACTTGGATATCACATCTCATGCTATAGGGAGGGTCTCAAGTTTGATATTAGAAGCTTTGAGATATCACATCTCATGATATCGGAAGGGTCTCAGGATTGGAATGGGAAGGAGTTGGATATCAAGTCTCATAGTATAGGAAGGGTCTCAGAATTGGAATGGGAAGGAGTTGGATATGCCATCTCATGTCATAGGAAGAGTCTCTGGTTTGGTATTAGAATCATTGAGATATCAAGTCTCATAGTATAGGAAGGGTCTCAGAATTGGAATGGGAAGGAGTTGGATATCCCATCTCATGTTATAGGAAGAGTCTCTGGTTTGGTATTAGAATCATTGAGATATCACATCGCATGCTGTAGGAAGGGTCTAAGGATTGGAATGGGATGGACTTGGATATCACATCTCATGCTATAGGTAGGCTCTCAGGTTTGGTATAAGCATTGAGATATCACATCTCATGCTATAGGAAGGGTCTCAGAATTGGAATGGGAAGGAGTTGGATATCACATCTCAAGCTGTAGGAAGGGTCTCAGTATTGGAATGGGAAGGACTTGGATATCACATCTCATGCTATAGGAAGGCTCTCAGGTTTGGAAGGGGAAAGAGTTGGATATCTCATTTCATGTTAGAGGTAGGATCTCAGGTTTGGTATTAGAGGCATTGAGATATCACATCTCATGCTATCAGAAGGGTCTCAGGAATGGAATGGGAAGGAGTTAGATATCACATCTCATGCTAAAGGGAGGGTCTCAGGTTTGGAAGGGGAAGGATTTGGATATCACATCTCATGTTATAGGAAGGATCTCACGTTTGGTATTAGAAGCATTGAGATATCACATCTCATGCTATCAGAAGAGTCTCAGGATTGGAATAGGAAGGAGTTGGATATCACATTTCATGCTAAAGGGAGGGTCTCAGGTTTGGAAGGGGAAGGATTTGGATATCACATCTCATGTTATCGGAAGGATCTCACGTTTGGTATTAGAAGTATTGAGATATCATATCTCATGCTATAGGAAGGGTCTCAGGATTGGAATGGGAAGGAGTTGGATATCACATCTCATGCTATAGGGAGGGTCTCAGGATTGGAATGGGAAGGACTTAGATATCACATATCATGCTATAGGGAGGGTCTCAGTTTTGATATTAGAAGCATTGAGATATCACATCTCATGCTATCGGAAGTGTCTCAGGATTGGAATGGGGAGGAGTTGGATATCACATCTCATGCTAAAGGAAGGGTCTCAGGTTTGGAACGGGAAGGATTTGGATATCACATCTCATGTTATAGGAAGGGTCTCAGGTTTGGTATAAGCATTGAGATATCACATCTCTGCTATCGGAAGTGTCTCAGGATTGGAATGGGAAGGAGTTGGATATCCCATCTCATGTTATAGGACGGGTCTCAGGTTTGTTATTAGAATCATTGAGATATCATATTGCATGCTGTAGGAAGGGTCTAAGGGTTGGAATGTGAAGGACTTGGATATCACATCTCATGCTATAGATAGGCTCTTAGGTTTGGAAAGGGAAGGAGTTGGATATCACATTTCATGTTAGAGGAAGGATCTCAGGTTTGGTATTAGAAGCATTGAGATATCACATCTCATGCTATAGGAAGGGTCTAAGGATTGGAATGGGATGGATTTGGATATCACATCTCATGTTATAGGTAGGCTCTCAGGTTTGGTATAAGCATTGAGATATCACATCTCATGCTATAGGGAGGGTCTCAGGATTGGAATGGGAAGGAATTGGATATCACATCTCATGCTATAGGAAGGGTCTCAGATTTGGTATAAGCATTGAGATATCACATCTCATGCTAAAGGAAGGGTCTCAGGATTGGAATGGGAAGGAGTTGTATATGACATCTCAGGCCATGACATCTCAGGCCATAGGAAGGTTCTCAGGTTTGGTATAAGCATTGAGATATCATATTGCATGCTGTAGGAAGGGTCTAAGGATTGGAATGGGAAGGACCTGGATATCACATCTCATGCTATAGAACGGCTCTCAGGTTTGGAAAGGGAAGGAGTTGGATATCACATCTCATGTTATAGGATGGATCTCAGGTTTGGTATTAGAAGTATTGAGATATCACATCTCATGTTATCGGAAGGATCTCAGGTTTGGTATTAGAAGTATTGAGATATCACATCTCATGCTATAGGAAGGGTCTCAGGATTGGAATGGGAAGGAGTTGGATATCACATCTCATGCTAAAGGAAGGGTCTCAGGTTTGGTAGAAGCATTGAGATATCACATCTCATGCTATAGGAAGGGTCTCAGGATTGGAATGGGAAGGACTTAGATATCACATATCATGCTATAGGGAGGGTCTCAGTTTTGATATTAGAAGCATTGAGATATCACATCTCATGCTATCGGAAGTGTCTCAGGATTGGAATGGGAAGGAGCTGGATATCACATCTCATGCTAAAGGAAGGGTCTCAGGTTTGGAACGGGAAGGAATTGGATATCACATCTCATGTTATAGGAAGGGTCTCAGGTTTGGTATAAACATTGAGATATCACATCTCTGCTATCGGAAGTGTCTCAGGATTGGAATGGGAAGGAGTTGGATTTCCCATCTCATGTTATAGGACGGGTCTCAGGTTTGTTATTGGAATCATTGAGATATCATATTGCATGCTGTAGGAAGGGTCTAAGGGTTGGAATGTGAAGGACTTGGATATCACATCTCATGCTATAGATAGGCTCTTAGGTTTGGAAAGGGAAAGAGTTGGATCTCACATTTCATGTTAGAGGAAGGATCTCAGGTTTGGTATTAGAAGCATTGAGATATCACATCTCATGCTATAGGAAGGGTCTCAGGATTGGAATGGGAAGGAGTTGGATATCACATCTCATGCTATAGGAAGGGTCTCAGGTTTGGTATAAGCATTGAGATATCACATCTCATGCTATAGGAAGGGTCTCAGGATTGGAATGGAAGGAGTTGGATATCACATCTCATGTTATAGGAAGGATCTCAGGTTTGGTATTAGAAGCATTGAGACATCACATCTCATGCTATAGGAAGGGTCTCAGGATTGGAATGGGATGGAGTTGGATATCACATCTCATGCTATAGGAAGGGTCTCAGGATTGGAATGGGAAGGAGTTGGATATCACATCTCGTGTTATAGGAAGGGTCTCAGGTTTGGTATAAACATTGAGATATCACATCTCTGCTATCGGAAGTGTCTCAGGATTGGAATGGGAAGGAGTTGGATATCCCATCTCATGTTATAGGACGGGTCTCAGGTTTTTTATTAAAATCATTGAGATATCATATTGCATGCTGTAGGAAGGGTCTAAGGATTGGAATGGGAAGGAGTTGGATATTCCCATCTCATGTTATAGGAAGGGTCTCAGATTTGGTATTAGAAGCATTGAGATATCCCATCTCATGCTATAGGAAGGGTCTCAGGATTGGAATGGGAAGGACTTGGATATCACATCTCATGCTATAGGGAGGGTCTCAAGTTTGATAGAAGCATTGAGATATCACATTTCATGATATCGGAAGGGTCTCAAGATTGGAATGGGAAGGAGTTGGATATCACATCTCATGATAAAGGAAGGGTCTAAGGTTTGGAAGGGGAAGGATTTGGATATCACATCTCATGTTATAGGACGGGTCTCAGGTTTGGTATTAGAAGCATTGAGATATCAAGTCTCATGGTATAGGAAGGGTCTCAGAATTGGAATGGGAAGGAGTTGGATATCACATTTCAAGCTATAGGAAGGGTCTCAGGATTAGAATGGGAAGGAGTTTGATATCACATCTCATGCCATAATATGGGTCTCAGGTTTGGTAGAAGCATTGGGTTATCACATCTCATGCTATCGGAAGGGTATCGGGATTGGATTTGGAAGGAGTTGGATATCCCATCTCATGCTATAGGAAGGGTCTCAGGTTGGAATGGGAAGGAGTTGGATATCACATCTCATGTTATAGGAAGGGTCTCAGGATTGGAATGGGAAGGACTTGGATATCACATCTCATGCTATAGGAAGGCTCTCAGGTTTGCAAGGGGAAAGAGTTGGATATCACATTTCATGTTAGAGGTAGGATCTCAGGTTTGGTATTAGAAGCATTGAGATATCACATCTCATGCTATCAGAAGGATCTCAGGTTTGGTATAGAAGCATTGAGATATCATATCTTATGCTATCAGAAGAGTCTCAGGATTGGAATGGGAAGGAGTTGAATATCACATCTCATGGTAAAGGGAGGGTCTCAGGTTTGGAAGATAAGGATTTGGATATCACATCTCATGTTATAGGAAGGATCTCAGGTTTGGTATTAGAAGTATTGAGATATCACATCTCATGCTATCGGAAGGATCTCAGGTTTGGTATAGAAGCATTGAGATATCATATCTTATGCTATCAGAAGGGTCTCAGGATTGGAATGGGAAGGAGTTGGATATCACATCTCATGATAAAGGAAGGGTCTAAGGTTTGGAAGGGGAAGGATTTGGATATCACATCTCATGTTATAGGACGGGTCTCAGGTTTGGTATTAGAAGCATTGAGATATCAAGTCTCATGGTATAGGAAGGGTCTCAGAATTGGAATGGGAAGGAGTTGGATATCACATTTCAAGCTATAGGAAGGGTCTCAGGATTAGAATGGGAAGGAGTTTGATATCACATCTCATGCCATAATATGGGTCTCAGGTTTGGTAGAAGCATTGGGTTATCACATCTCATGCTATCGGAAGGGTATCGGGATTGGATTTGGAAGGAGTTAGATATCCCATCTCATGCTATAGGAAGGGTCTCAGGTTGGAATGGGAAGGAGTTGGATATCACATCTCATGTTATAGGAAGGGTCTCAGGATTGGAATGGGAAGGACTTGGATATCACATCTCATGCTATAGGAAGGCTCTCAGGTTTGCAAGGGGAAAGAGTTGGATATCACATTTCATGTTAGAGGTAGGATCTCAGGTTTGGTATTAGAAGCATTGAGATATCACATCTCATGCTATCAGAAGGATCTCAGGTTTGGTATAGAAGCATTGAGATATCATATCTTATGCTATCAGAAGAGTCTCAGGATTGGAATGGGAAGGAGTTGGATATCACATCTCATGGTAAAAGGAGGGTCTCAGGTTTGGAAGATAAGGATTTGGATATCACATCTCATGTTATAGGAAGGATCTCAGGTTTGGTATTAGAAGTATTGAGATATCACATCTCATGCTATCGGAAGGATCTCAGGTTTGGTATAGAAGCATTGAGATATCATATCTTATGCTATCAGAAGGGTCTCAGGATTGGAATGGGAAGGTGTTGGATATCACATCTCATGCTAAAGGGAGGGTCTCAGGTTTGGAAGGGGAAGGATTTGGATATCACATCTCATGTTATAGGATGGATCTCAGGTTTGGTATTAGAAGTATTTAGATATCACATCTCATGCTATAGGAAGGGTCTCAGGATTGGAATGGGAAGGACTTAGATATCACATATCATGCTATAGGGAGGGTCTCAGTTTTGATATTAGAAGCATTGAGATATCACATCTCATGCCATCGGAAGTGTCTCAGGATTGGAATGGGAAGGAGCTGGATATCACATCTCATGCTAAAGGAAGGGTCTCAGGTTTGGAACGGGAAGGAGTTGGATATCACATCTCATGTTATAGGAAGGGTCTCAGGTTTGGTATAAACATTGAGATATCACATCTCTGCTATCGGAAGTGTCTCAGGATTGGAATGGGAAGGAGTTGGATATCCCATCTCATGTTATAGGACGGGTCTCAGGTTTTTTATTAGAATCATTGAGATATCATATTGCATGCTGTAGGAAGGGTCTAAGGATTGGAATGCGAAGGACTTGGATATCACATCTCATGCTATAGATAGGCTCTCAGGTTTGGAAAGTGAAGGAGTTGGATATCACATTTCATGTTAGAGGAAGGATCTCAGGTTTGGTATTAGAGGCATTGAGATATCACATCTCAGGCTATAGGAAGGGTCTCAGGATTGGAATGGGAAGGAGTTGGATATCACATCTCATGCTATAGGAAGGGTTTCAGGTTTGGTATAAGCATTGAGATATCACATCTCATGCTATAGGAAGGGTCTCAGGATTGGAATGGAAGGAGTTGGATATCACATCTCATGTTATAGGAAGGATCTGAGGTTTGGTATTAGAAGCATTGAGACATCACATCTCATGCTATAGGAAGGGTCTCAGGATTGGAATGGGAAGGAGTTGGATATCAAATCTCATGCTATAGGAAGGGTCTCAGGATTGGAATGGGAAGGAGTTGAATATGACATCTCATGCCATAGGAAGGGTCTCAGGTTTGGTATAAACATTGGGATATCACATCTCTGCTATCAAAAGGGTCTCAGGATTGGAATTGGAAGGAGTTGGATATCCTATCTCATGTTATAGGAAGAGTCTCAGGTTTGGTATTAGAAGCATTGAGATATCACATCTCATGCTATAGGAAGTGTCTCAGGATTGGAATGGGAAGGACTTGGATATCACATCTCATGCTATAGCTAGAGTCTCAAGTTTGACATTAGAAGCATTGAGATATCACATCTCATGCTATAGGAAGGGTCTGAGGATTGGAATGGGAAGGAGTTAGATATCACATCTCCTGCTATGGGAAGGGTCTCAGGTTTGGTATAAGCAGTGAGATATCACATCTCATGCTATAGGAAGTGTCTCAGGATTGGAATGGGAAGGAGTTGGATATCACATCTCATGTTATAGGAAGGATCTCAGGTGTGGTATAAGCATTGAGATATCACATCTCTGCTATCGGAAGGGTCTCAAGATTGGAATGGGAAGGAGTTGGATATTCCCATCTCATGTTATAGGAAGGGTCTCAGGTTTGATATTAGAAGCATTGAGATATCACATCTCATGCTATAGGAAGGGTCTCAGGATTGGAATGGGAAGGACTTGGATATCACATCTCATGCTATAGGGAGGGTCTCAAGTTTGATATTAGAAGCTTTGAGATATCACATCTCATGATATCGGAAGGGTCTCAGGATTAGAATGGGAAGGAGTTGGATATCAAGTCTCATAGTATAGGAAGGGTCTCAGAATTGGAATGGGAAGGAGTTGGATATCCCATCTCATGTTATAGGAAGAGTCTCTGGTTTGGTATTAGAATCATTGAGATATCAAGTCTCATAGTATAGGAAGGGTCTCAGAATTGGAATGGGAAGGAGTTGGATATCCCATCTCATGTTATAGGAAGAGTCTCTGGTTTGGTATTAGAATCATTGAGATATCACATCGCATGCTGTAGGAAGGGTCTAAGGATTGGAATGGGATGGACTTGGATATCACATCTCATGCTATAGGTAGGCTCTCAGGTTTGGTATAAGCATTGAGATATCACATCTCATGCTATAGGAAGGGTCTCAGAATTGGAATGGGAAGGAGTTGGATATCACATCTCAAGCTGTAGGAAGGGTCTCAGTATTGGAATGGGAAGGACTTGGATATCACATCTCATGCTATAGGAAGGCTCTCAGGTTTGGAAGGGGAAAGAGTTGGATATCTCATTTCATGTTAGAGGTAGGATCTCAGGTTTGGTATTAGAGGCATTGAGATATCACATCTCATGCTATCAGAAGGGTCTCAGGAATGGAATGGGAAGGAGTTAGATATCACATCTCATGCTAAAGGGAGGGTCTCAGGTTTGGAAGGGGAAGGATTTGGATATCACATCTCATGTTATAGGAAGGATCTCAGGTTTGGTATTAGAAGCATTGAGATATCACATCTCATGCTATCAGAAGAGTCTCAGGATTGGAATAGGAAGGAGTTGGATATCACATTTCATGCTAAAGGGAGGGTCTCAGGTTTGGAAGGGGAAGGATTTGGATATCACATCTCATGTTATCGGAAGGATCTCACGTTTGGTATTAGAAGTATTGAGATATCATATCTCATGCTATAGAAAGGGTCTCAGGATTGGAATGGGAAGGAGTTGGATATCACATCTCATGCTATAGGGAGGGTCTCAGGATTGGAATGGGAAGGACTTAGATATCACATATCATGCTATAGGGAGGGTCTCAGTTTTGATATTAGAAGCATTGAGATATCACATCTCATGCTATCGGAAGTGTCTCAGGATTGGAATGGGAAGGAGCTGGATATCACATCTCATGCTAAAGGAAGGGTCTCAGGTTTGTTATTAGAATCATTGAGATATCATATTGCATGCTGTAGGAAGGGTCTAAGGGTTGGAATGTGAAGGACTTGGATATCACATCTCATGCTATAGATAGGCTCTTAGGTTTGGAAAGGGAAGGAGTTGGATATCACATTTCATGTTAGAGGAAGGATCTCAGGTTTGGTATTAGAAGCATTGAGATATCACATCTCATGCTATAGGAAGGGTCTCAGGATTGGAATGGGAAGCAGTTGGATATCACATCTCATGCTATAGGAAGGGTCTCAGGTTTGGTATAAGCATTGAGATATCACATCTCATGCTATAGGACGGGTCTCAGGATTGGAATGGAAGGAGTTGGATATCACATCTCATGTTATAGGAAGGATCTCAGGTTTGGTATTAGACGCATTGAGACATCACATCTCATGCTATAGGAAGGGTCTCAGGGTTGGAATGGGAAGGAGTTGGATATCACATCTCATCCAATAGAAAGGGTCTCAGGTTTGGAATGGGAAGGAGTTGGATATCACATCTCATGCTAAAGGAAGGGTCTCAGGTTTGGTAGAAGCATTGAGATATCACATCTCATGCTATAGCAAGGGTCTCAGGATTGGAATGGGAAGGACTTAGATATCACATATCATGCTATAGGGAGGGTCTCAGTTTTGATATTAGAAGCATTGAGATATCACATCTCATGCTATCGGAAGTGTCTCAGGATTGGAATGGGAAGGAGCTGGATATCACATCTCATGCTAAAGGAAGGGTCTCAGGTTTGGAACGGGAAGGAATTGGATATCACATCTCATGTTATAGGAAGGGTCTCAGGTTTGGTATAAACATTGAGATATCACATCTCTGCTATCGGAAGTGTCTCAGGATTGGAATGGGAAGGAGTTGGATTTCCCATCTCATGTTATAGGACGGGTCTCAGGTTTGTTATTGGAATCATTGAGATATCATATTGCATGCTGTAGGAAGGGTCTAAGGGTTGGAATGTGAAGGACTTGGATATCACATCTCATGCTATAGATAGGCTCTTAGGTTTGGAAAGGGAAAGAGTTGGATCTCACATTTCATGTTAGAGGAAGGATCTCAGGTTTGGTATTAGAAGCATTGAGATATCACATCTCATGCTATAGGAAGGGTCTCAGGATTGGAATGGGAAGGAGTTGGATATCACATCTCATGCTATAGGAAGGGTCTCAGGTTTGGTATAAGCATTGAGATATCACATCTCATGCTATAGGAAGGGTCTCAGGATTGGAATGGAAGGAGTTGGATATCACATCTCATGTTATAGGAAGGATCTCAGGTTTGGTATTAGAAGCATTGAGACATCACATCTCATGCTATAGGAAGGGTCTCAGGATTGGAATGGGATGGAGTTGGATATCACATCTCATGCTATAGGAAGGGTCTCAGGATTGGAATGGGAAGGAGTTGGATATCACATCTCGTGTTATAGGAAGGGTCTCAGGTTTGGTATAAACATTGAGATATCACATCTCTGCTATCGGAAGTGTCTCAGGATTGGAATGGGAAGGAGTTGGATATCCCATCTCATGTTATAGGACGGGTCTCAGGTTTTTTATTAAAATCATTGAGATATCATATTGCATGCTGTAGGAAGGGTCTAAGGATTGGAATGGGAAGGAGTTGGATATTCCCATCTCATGTTATAGGAAGGGTCTCAGGTTTGGTATTAGAAGCATTGAGATATCACATCTCATGCTATAGGAAGGGTCTCAGGATTGGAATGGGAAGGACTTGGATATCACATCTCATGCTATAGGGAGGGTCTCAAGTTTGATAGAAGCATTGAGATATCACATTTCATGATATCGGAAGGGTCTCAAGATTGGAATGGGAAGGAGTTGGATATCACATCTCATGATAAAGGAAGGGTCTAAGGTTTGGAAGGGGAAGGATTTGGATATCACATCTCATGTTATAGGACGGGTCTCAGGTTTGGTATTAGAAGCATTGAGATATCAAGTCTCATGGTATAGGAAGGGTCTCAGAATTGGAATGGGAAGGAGTTGGATATCACATTTCAAGCTATAGGAAGGGTCTCAGGATTAGAATGGGAAGGAGTTTGATATCACATCTCATGCCATAATATGGGTCTCAGGTTTGGTAGAAGCATTGGGTTATCACATCTCATGCTATCGGAAGGGTATTGGGATTGGATTTGGAAGGAGTTGGATATCCCATCTCATGCTATAGGAAGGGTCTCAGGTTGGAATGGGAAGGAGTTGGATATCACATCTCATGTTATAGGAAGGGTCTCAGGATTGGAATGGGAAGGACTTGGATATCACATCTCATGCTATAGGAAGGCTCTCAGGTTTGCAAGGGGAAAGAGTTGGATATCACATTTCATGTTAGAGGTAGGATCTCAGGTTTGGTATTAGAAGCATTGAGATATCACATCTCATGCTATCAGAAGGATCTCAGGTTTGGTATAGAAGCATTGAGATATCATATCTTATGCTATCAGAAGAGTCTCAGGATTGGAATGGGAAGGAGTTGAATATCACATCTCATGGTAAAGGGAGGGTCTCAGGTTTGGAAGATAAGGATTTGGATATCACATCTCATGTTATAGGAAGGATCTCAGGTTTGGTATTAGAAGTATTGAGATATCACATCTCATGCTATCGGAAGGATCTCAGGTTTGGTATAGAAGCATTGAGATATCATATCTTATGCTATCAGAAGGGTCTCAGGATTGGAATGGGAAGGAGTTGGATATCACATCTCATGATAAAGGAAGGGTCTAAGGTTTGGAAGGGGAAGGATTTGGATATCACATCTCATGTTATAGGACGGGTCTCAGGTTTGGTATTAGAAGCATTGAGATATCAAGTCTCATGGTATAGGAAGGGTCTCAGAATTGGAATGGGAAGGAGTTGGATATCACATTTCAAGCTATAGGAAGGGTCTCAGGATTAGAATGGGAAGGAGTTTGATATCACATCTCATGCCATAATATGGGTCTCAGGTTTGGTAGAAGCATTGGGTTATCACATCTCATGCTATCGGAAGGGTATCGGGATTGGATTTGGAAGGAGTTAGATATCCCATCTCATGCTATAGGAAGGGTCTCAGGTTGGAATGGGAAGGAGTTGGATATCACATCTCATGTTATAGGAAGGGTCTCAGGATTGGAATGGGAAGGACTTGGATATCACATCTCATGCTATAGGAAGGCTCTCAGGTTTGCAAGGGGAAAGAGTTGGATATCACATTTCATGTTAGAGGTAGGATCTCAGGTTTGGTATTAGAAGCATTGAGATATCACATCTCATGCTATCAGAAGGATCTCAGGTTTGGTATAGAAGCATTGAGATATCATATCTTATGCTATCAGAAGAGTCTCAGGATTGGAATGGGAAGGAGTTGGATATCACATCTCATGGTAAAAGGAGGGTCTCAGGTTTGGAAGATAAGGATTTGGATATCACATCTCATGTTATAGGAAGGATCTCAGGTTTGGTATTAGAAGTATTGAGATATCACATCTCATGCTATCGGAAGGATCTCAGGTTTGGTATAGAAGCATTGAGATATCATATCTTATGCTATCAGAAGGGTCTCAGGATTGGAATGGGAAGGAGTTGGATATCACATCTCATGCTAAAGGGAGGGTCTCAGGTTTGGAAGGGGAAGGATTTGGATATCACATCTCATGTTATAGGATGGATCTCAGGTTTGGTATTAGAAGTATTGAGATATCACATCTCATGTTATCGGAAGGATCTCAGGTTTGGTATTAGAAGTATTTAGATATCACATCTCATGCTATAGGAAGGGTCTCAGGATTGGAATGGGAAGGACTTAGATATCACATATCATGCTATAGGGAGGGTCTCAGTTTTGATATTAGAAGCATTGAGATATCACATCTCATGCTATCGGAAGTGTCTCAGGATTGGAATGGGAAGGAGCTGGATATCACATCTCATGCTAAAGGAAGGGTCTCAGGTTTGGAACGGGAAGGAGTTGGATATCACATCTCATGTTATAGGAAGGGTCTCAGGTTTGGTATAAACATTGAGATATCACATCTCTGCTATCGGAAGTGTCTCAGGATTGGAATGGGAAGGAGTTGGATATCCCATCTCATGTTATAGGACGGGTCTCAGGGTTTTTATTAGAATCATTGAGATATCATATTGCATGCTGTAGGAAGGGTCTAAGGATTGGAATGCGAAGGACTTAGATATCACATCTCATGCTATAGATAGGCTCTCAGGTTTGGAAAGTGAAGGAGTTGGATATCACATTTCATGTTAGAGGAAGGATCTCAGGTTTGGTATTAGAGGCATTGAGATATCACATCTCAGGCTATAGGAAGGGTCTCAGGATTGGAATGGGAAGGAGTTGGATATCACATCTCATGCTATAGGAAGGGTTTCAGGTTTGGTATAAGCATTGAGGTATCACATCTCATGCTATAGGAAGGGTCTCAGGATTGGAATGGAAGGAGTTGGATATCACATCTCATGTTATAGGAAGGATCTGAGGTTTGGTATTAGAAGCATTGAGACATCACATCTCATGCTATAGGAAGGGTCTCAGGATTGGAATGGGAAGGAGTTGGATATCAAATCTCATGCTATAGGAAGGGTCTCAGGATTGGAATGGGAAGGAGTTTAATATGACATCTCATGCCGTAGGAAGGGTCTCAGGTTTGGTATAAACATTGAGATATCACATCTCTGCTATCAAAAGGGTCTCAGGATTGGAATTGGAAGGAGTTGGATATCCTATCTCATGTTATAGGAAGAGTCTCAGGTTTGGTATTAGAAGCATTGAGATATCACATCTCATGCTATAGGAAGTGTCTCAGGATTGGAATGGGAAGGACTTGGATATCACATCTCATGCTATAGGTAGGGTCTCAAGTTTGACATTAGAAGCATTGAGATATCACATCTCATGCTATAGGAAGGGTCTGAGGATTGGAATGGGAAGGAGTTAGATATCACATCTCCTGCTATGGGAAGGGTCTCAGGTTTGGTATAAGCAGTGAGATATCACATCTCATGCTATAGGAAGTGTCTCAGGATTGGAATGGGAAGGAGTTGGATATCACATCTCATGTTATAGGAAGGATCTCAGGTGTGGTATAAGCATTGAGATATCACATCTCTGCTATCGGAAGGGTCTCAAGATTGGAATGGGAAGGAGTTGGATATTCCCATCTCATGTTATAGGAAGGGTCTCAGGTTTGATATTAGAAGCATTGAGATATCACATCTCATGCTATAGGAAGGGTCTCAGGATTGGAATGGGAAGGACTTGGATATCACATCTCATGCTATAGGGAGGGTCTCAAGTTTGATATTAGAAGCTTT